>NC_066579.1:121526600-121731192 GCF_024323335.1 Lathyrus oleraceus
TTTCCAAGCACAGTTCTTCCTCTCTCGATCACCTTGAGCCAGGCCTCAGCTGCCTTACGGGATACAGTTAAATCAGGCGAAGAATGGAAAAACAGAGATTCTTCCACATCCTTTTCCAAAGGCGGAGTTCTTAAAGCATATCCAAACTGTCTAACTGCTAGAGAAGGATTATAGTTGATTCCTCATCTTCTTCCTACCAACGGTATATTTGGGAAGTTCCCACAACTATGAATAATATCCGCCCGAAGCAAGCTCCGGTCAGACCACCAAGAAATATCTTCAGCTCTCAACCCCATCAATCTCTTCGACCAACTCAACGAGTCCTCGACATCAATGAACTCTCCTGATTTGGGTAGGTGAGAACTGAACCACTTATAAAACAAAGGCGCACAACAATTCAACAATCCTCCTTTTTTATTCTCATTCCTGTGGTGCACCTAATGAAAGAAATCTCCTAGCAAGGTCGACACTGGATTTCCCAACACGAAGAGGCGTATTGCGTCCATGTTGTAACATCCCAAAATTTGCCCTCCTTATTCATGCATTCATTCTTAGGTCATTTAACATTAGATACATTGCATTTCATCATGTCAATCGGGATTATCTCCAAGAAGCTTGAACATCATCCAGGACACTTTGTGGGTTCTATTTAGATGATCAGTCAACACAAGGGAAAAACTTGAGTTACTTCCAACAGGGGTCTATTCGTCAGTCAAAACGTTAATCTTGAAGGAGCAAAGGTTTGTTCATGAGCTGTCATGCTCGCTAGGCGAAGGCCACGTGTTATGCAAAAAAACGAAAAAAAAAAAAGAAAAACGAAAAAATAAATAAATTAAATAAATAAATAAATAAATAAAAGAAAAATCTCAGACTTGGACCTCTCTCATTTGAGCCCACAAAGCCATGAAAATCAGGTTATAAAAGAGGGAGAACAAACATAAAAAGGAAGAGAAGCAAAACACTCTGAGGTTTCTTTGGAACAAAACCCTGGACAAAACCTGGAGAGAAACCTAGACAGAGAGAGTGAGAATTAATCTGTAGCAACCTCCAGGAAACTCTGAAAGGTTCATTCTGACTCACACACTTTCAGCTCAAGCAAACCCTAACATTGGTTTGCAAATCCAGCCGTGCCATTTGATTTCAACCGATCTCTCCAATCAGGTTTGCCCTATATCCATCATCTTTATGCCTTTAATTTGAATGCTCTAAATGTATGAGGTATTATGGGTGAATTTGATACCCTTTTGATGCATGTGTTTGACAAGAGGTTTAGGCCTCCTACCCTTGGTTGCTTTTTGTGAGCTTTTTGTGAATTTTAATGGCATGATTCATGTGGTTACATTTTGATTTGGGGGAAACTCTTGGTTACCCTATTTTGTTTCTCTAACCTGTTTGTTGAGTTTTGTTTTGTGAGGGCTCATATGACTCTTGCAGAGATGGTTTGCCTGGTGTTCCACTTTATTTGTGGGATACCGCCTGGAGGTTTCATTCCGATTACCTGTACTGACTCACTTTCTTTGATGGTGTTAGCTTGGAAGGATCTCAGGGTTTCCTTATTCCGTTAATTACTGTTACTTCAGATCTTTATCCGTGTGGTACTTTTATATTTTCCCGTATTTTTACCGCTTTCTTAGCTGGAAGACCTCGATAGGAGGCAATGTTTTGTGTGTTTACTTTATGTAGGTTCCTTCGTCTAGGATTTCCCTTTTGCCTGAGCGTTCCTAAAACGCAAACAAATTCATTGATTTTTCTTCTCCATAGAACACGTTAACTCCTTCTACTACAGGAGAGTAAGTCTCCAAAGGTCGAGCATCCGGTAGATTGCGTAGGAACGTCGTTCGTCCAAAACCCAATCCATAACCCCGTAGTTAGCCGAACTACAACTTGCTCTGATTCTCATTCCAGATGAGATACGTAGGCATAAGACGTGATGTCTTACCGAGCACGATTACCCTTAACCCCTAGGTAGCCGAGCTACGAAGACTCTGATTCTCATATTCAGATGAGATACGTATGCAGTGGATGCGACATCCGTGCGAGTCATTTTCTTTTAACCCCTTTTTTTAGTAAATAACACATTAGATAAACCAACACCCTTTAGACAAGAACTACAAAAGTGGATCCCGTAGAGTACTACGGATGCGTAGGGGTGCTAATACCTTCCCTTCGCATAATCGACTCCCGAACCCAAGATTTGGTTGCGAGACCCTGTCTTGTCCTTTCCTTTTTCCAGGTTTACTTCGAGCGTTTCCTTTCCCTCCTTTGGGATAAATAACGAACGGTGGCGACTCTCCTATCTTTCTTCGCCGTTTTTTTTTTCGCATTCCATTTTTCAGGTTGCGACAGCTGGCGACTCTGCTGGGGAACTGGTTTCCCTAAGCGAGTCCCTCATAGCTTTTGTAGGTTGTTTGTTTATTGGGTGTCTATTCTTTTGTACAGTTATTTATCTTTCAGCATTTACCTGCTTTATTGCATTGTGTACATATGACTGCCGTATCTGCTGGTTCTATTTGTGAGATGAGTTCTATACCCGAACTCGAGTGCACTTAGGATAGGAGAATGGCATAGTCTTGTTGACTTGTGTGGAGTTATTCCTTAGCAAGTTGACTTGCAAGCCCATTCACTTGGTGGAGGTCATTTTGGGATCAATAATGTCACACAAGTAAGTTGTGGTTAGACATTACTTTTTCCAATATAGACCTTAGAAGCCAAGGACCTTAGTTTACCAAACCCATCTTGGCCTATTCGTAGGACGTAGTGCGAAAGTCGTTCAAGTGTAAGATTTGATACGATTGTTACGCGATACTACACTCATAAGAGTCTCTCTTGAGAATATTTTTGGAATACGAATAGTCGTTCCTCCGATAATATCCGAAAGATGGGATTATGACTATGGGAACCTTTTTGTAGAACATGTTTGGTAGGTTTAAACCTTAGTACACTCCCTTTGGGTGGTTCTTAACCTAAACTCCATGCTCGTGACTTGCAACAAACCCTTGATTCATGGTTGATCCGTTCAGGTATCCTTAATATCAATGAAACTTGGGTGTTGATAAGGTGTAAACCATAATCCACCAAAAATGGATGGTTGATATTAAGGATAACAGGATCCATCCCATGACCTTTGTTTGGTGTGCTTTGCTTGATCCTCTTAATTTCTCTCCAGGCAGTGCAACCTGACAGATGTTCAAGCGGATCCAGCAATTCTGATTGACATGCCATTGCATTGCATAACATCATCTGCATATTTGCATCCAACATCTCATGCTTATTCATTTACAGGGTATTCCCTTTTTAAGGGGGGGGGGGGGGCTTAAAATCGAATAAGCAGTGCATCGCATACCATACATACTAACCCTTGTTTGTTTTGCATGTGTCACCGTAGTGTCTAATGTTTGTTCCCTGTTGCAGGCAATTATTAGTCCCAAGCGAGTTCACAGGTACTCGACAAAGGAAAACCGTCCACGACTAGCAATGGACCAGATACAGAAAGAACTGGCTGATATGCGTGAAAGGATGGATCAGTTCATGACATTGATGACTGGTATGGCAGAAGGCCAGGCGAAGCTGAAGGAATTGGTTGAGCAACCGAGGCCCGATCCAGAGGTGGAAATACCAAGTGCTGAGGGGAACCCTGGTAACCCTGGGAACGCTGATAACCCTGTGAACACTGGAAACGCGGGTAACGCAAATGTTGATGGAAACCCGGGTAATGTTGGCAACACGGGAAATGTTGGGAATGGTATTGGCGGAAGGTACAATGTGAATCAAGGGATTCGGATTAACGGGCACCCCGTTACTGAAGATTGTCAGTATGATCAATTTTCTTTGCACGACGAGGCCCTCGAGACCACTCGCCGTATGGATGAGCTTGCTGAGAAGCTCAAATCTTTGGAGTCTCAAAATTCCTTAGGTTTTGATGTCACCAATCTTGGTCTGGTTCAGGGAGTAAGGATCCCTCACAAGTTCAAACCCCCTACTTTTGAGAAATACAACGGGGCTTCTTGCCCACGCACTCATCTCCAATCTTATCTGGGAAGGTTGGGAGCTCACACTGAAGATGAAAAGCTGTGGATGTACTATTTTGAAGACAGTTTAACTGGAGCTTCTCGTGAATGGTATTCTCAGTTGTCTCGTACTACCATCAAGAGCTGGAAAGACTTGGCAGAGGCTTTTGTCAAGCAATATCAATACAACTGGGACATGGCTCCAAATCGGACCTTGTTGCAAGGAATGTCTCAGACTGCCAAGGAAACCTTTAGAGAATATGCTCAGCGTTGGAGACAGATTGCTGCATCCGTCCAACCCCCTATGTCTTAAAGGGAGATGGAGGACATGTTCATGAACACTCTTCAAGGCAATTATATCGAGAGATTGGCTGCTTGCCCGTTAATCAGCTTTGCAGAGATAGTAATTGCTGGAGAAAGAATCGAGAGTCTGTTGAAGATGGGCCAGATTCAAGACAATAGTGCTTCCAAGAAACCGTTTGCTGGTAACGGTCAGCGAAGAAGAGAAGACGAGACAAGCGTTGTGTATGCCGGCAGAGGCAGGGGAAGAGGACGCGCTAATTATTATCAAGATCAAGTGGCCGCAGTCACTATTCCTACACCTGCTCCTCAACCACAACAACAACCGCAGTATCATCCGCAACAGCAACCCAGGTACAACAATCAACAACAAGGAGGTAATCCGGGTCAGCAGAGATCCTATCAACAACGTCCAAGGCAGGCAGACCGGGTCATTGAGCCAATCCCAATGCCTTATTCTGTATTACTTCCCAAGCTGATTGACATGAATCTGGTTACGTTGAGAACTCTGGCCCTACCGGTCGATCCCAACAATCTGCCTAGAGGTTATGATGTCAACGCCAGATGTGCTTTTCACTCCAATGCACCTGGCCATACTACAGATAATTGCAAGGCTCTCCAGCTAAAGGTACAAGATTTGAGAGATGCCCAGGCCGTCAATTTTTCTCCGGTGCCTAATGTTATCCAAAACCCGATGCCAGCTCACGGCGGGCAGAGGATTAATGCTGTTGATAGTGGGGAAACTTTGAATTTGGTTTCTGATGTGACTAAAGTGAAGACTTCGCTATCGTTGGTCAAAGACCGACTCTTGAAAGGACGGATTTTCCTGGGCTGTGGGGAAGAGTGCATAAATTATCAAGATGCCGAGAACGGATGTGACAGTTTGAGAAAGGGTATTCAGCAACTGATAGATGAAGGTTGTCTTCAGTTCGATCAGACTCGTCTAGTGAAGAATGATGTGTCGACAGTAACGTTTTATTTCACTCCTGAAGAAATATATGTTCCCGAGAGACCCGCTCCGACAACAATATATTTCCCAGAAAGTCCAGCACCAATTTACTCTGGCAACCCTCAACCGACTTTGATTGGTCCGGTCACCATCACGGTACCAGGACCTGTTCCGTATGAGAAAGATAGTGCTATCCCGTGGCACTATGGGGCTGATATCTACTGCCAGGGGCAGAAAGTTAACGAAGAAGACATTGACATTGGTAGCTCCGCTGTAGACAATGTTGGAGGAATTGGTGGCTTCACTCGCAGTGGACGCCTATTTGCACCATCAACATTGCACACGAATGTTGAGGCTGAGGCAGCTGCCAAGGCTAAAGGAAAACAGGTATCCACCGAAGAGGTTACTACCGAGGAAGCTCCTCCTAAGACCGCACTCGAGAAGGAAGTGGATGAGTTTATGAGGATTATCAAGAAAAGTGACTACAAGGTAGTCGACCAGCTAAATCAGACACCCTCAAAGATCTCCATTCTCTCACTATTGATGTGCTCTGAGGCACACAGAGCAGCCTTGTTGAAAGTACTGAATATGGCTTATGTTCCCCCAGAGATAACTGTTGACCAGCTGGAGTCAGTAGTTTCGAATGTACACACTAGCCATGCGCTAGGTTTCACCGATTATGACCTAACATCTGAGGGCAGGAATCACAACAAAGCCTTGAATATCATAATGGAATGCAAAGGGACGGTGCTTTCCCATGTTTTGGTTGATACATGTTCTTCTCTGAATGTTCTCCCAAAGAAAGCCTTAACGAAGTTGGATTGCGATGACGCCACCCTGAGGCCGAGTAATTTAGTTGTAAGGGCTTTTGATGGCTCTAAGCGAGTTATTTGTGGCGAAGTTGAGTTGCTAGTTAAGATTGGACCGCAGGTATTCAAGAGTACCTTTTATGTGATGGATATCCAGCCTGCCTATAGTTGTCTGCTAGGTCGACCCTGGATTCATGCTGTCAGTGCTGTTACTTCTACTCTCCACCAGAAGCTCAAATATGGACTAGAAGGTCAGATCGTCACCGTCTGTGGTGAAGAGGATATTTTTGTTAGCCACTTGTCTACATTTAAGTATGTGGAGATGGATGGCGAGATGCATGAGATGCTGTGTCAGGGCTTCGAAGCCATAAACATCAGTGAGGTCGCGCCCGAAACTGTCTTTTCACCTGAGTCTGAGAAGGTCGGGACTTCTATCTCTTCATACAAGCAAGCTGTTGAAGTGGTTAAGGCTGGTAATGCCCAAGGCTGGGGCAAATTTGTGGAGCCAATCATAAAAGAAGACAAGTTTGGATTGGGGTATACTCCGGGGTCTCAGAAGAATGAAGCTGGTACTTTCTCCAGCGGGGGTTTGGTTTCTCCCCACACCGTCAATGTTGCAGATGAAGACAAGGCTGACAGTGACTGTGACTTAGATAGCTGGATTCGCCCGTGTGTCCCAGGAGAAAAGCTCGACAATTGGTCGTCTGAAAAAGTCGTCCGGTTTACTCTACTGAAGGAGTAATTTTTATTGTTTTCCTTTTATCACATGCATAACAAAGTCTTACACTTTGACCAAGGTGTAATGACTCATCTGTAGGGTCATCCATTTAGTTACATTTCGCAATTATTTTCATCATCAATAAAGGACAGCTTTTGCAAATAATTTTGTGTTCTCTTTCTTTCAATTATTTTTACTTTTACAAAAACGGCAATGTTTCTTTTTCATGTTTCTTTTTCGTTTTTATTTCCAAAAAACACCTCACCCGGATCTCACTGCTAACGACACTGCTATGGCCAAGTATGACTTCGACAATCCTATCTATCAAGCCGAAGAAGGGGTTGAGGAAGATTGTGAATTGCCTGAGGAGTTAGCCAGGTTGTTGAAACAGGAGGACCGAGCTATCACACCTTATCAGGAGGTGGTTGAGACCATCAACATTGGTACCGAAGACGACAAGAAAGAGATCAAGATCGGGGCCAGTCTACAGGCCAAGAGGAAAAGACCGTTGATCATGTACTTGACTGTGTTAGAAAGGTCAATGGGTTGTGTGCTCGGTCAGCATGACGAGTCAGGTCGAAAAGAGCATGCAATATACTACCTTAGCAAAAATTTTACCGACTGTGAACAAAGATACTCACTGCTCGAGAAAACTTGCCGCGCTTTGGCATGGGCTGCTCGCCGACTAAGACAGTATATGTTGACTCACACGACTCTATTGATATCAAAGATGGATCAAGTCAAGTATATTTTTGAAAAGCCAGCAGGGTTGCTAGGTGGAAAATGATGCTGACAGAGTATGACATCCAATACACTTCACAAAAAGCCATCAAAGGAAGTGTCTTGTCAGACTATCTTGCCGCACAACCGATTGATGATTACCAACCTATGAGGTTCGACTTTCCTGATGAGGACATCATGTTTCTCAAATCGAAAGATTGCGAGGAACCACTCCCGGAGGAGGGGCCTGACCCTGAATCCAAATGGATTATGATGTTTGATGGGGCGGTCAACGTCAATGGTCGCGGAGTTGGTGCAGTGATGATCACACCGGAGGGGGTTCATATGCCATTTTGTGCCAGAATAACTTTTCCCTGCACCAACAATGAAGCCGGACGAAGCAGAATGGATCCGTTCTCGATACAATCAGCTAAGCCTAGTTGAGGAAAAGAGACTAGCAACTATATGCCATGGCCAGCTATATCAGAGACGGACGAAGAGAGCGTTTGATCAGAAAGTGCGCCCTCGGGAGTATCGAGTCGGTGAATTGGTACTCAAAAGAATTCTTCCTCCCAACACAGATCACAGGGGCAAATGGACACCGAACAACGAGGGTCCATACGTGGTTAAAAGAGTTTTCTCTGGCGGAGCTCTGATGCTAACAACCATGGATGGCGAAGACTTCTCGTCCCCTGTCAACTCAGACGCAGTTAAAAAATACTTCGCATAAAATAGACCCGCTAGACAGTAAAAAGAATAGTCCAGGCAAAAAAGGGGCATCCCGACGAACCAAAAAAAAGAATGAAGAGGTTCGGGCAAAAATTAGGGATATAAAAATCAAAAAAGATGTACACCCGGTGAGTCAAAAACCCGAAAGGGCGGCTCAGGCAAAAAAGGGTATCCCGGTGGATTGAAAACCCAAAAGGGCGGTCCACGCAAAAGTTAGGGAATAAGCGAATAACTGCGATCTGAGTTCATCCGTGTTATATCACCGTTTCATTCAATCCGACAATCTTCGAAGGTAAAAGATCGACTAATCATCCACTTCAGAAAGCAAGATGAGTAGAGCGTCTTGAGGACATACGAGCCATAGCAGAGTCGAAACTCGGTGGGACCCCGTTTCCACATTGCCATTAGGATAGTTTCTCTTGTTCAATTTATAGCGATCGCCTCTTTCCAGGGATCAGCTTCCTGATGTACTCGCCTATTCTTGGCACAAATTTTTCAACCAACAAAAGTCGAATAATTCAGTTAAAAATCCTCTTTACTTTTCATTTATCAGTTTGTTTGCAAAAGATGTCTGAATTCTTGAGGAAACATATTGCATCTGAATGTAATGGTGGCTTTTGCAGATGACTTACGCAGGAAAACAATCAAAATTTCTTTGAATGTGCTTAATCCCGGACGGTGAATTCAAACCGAGTAATTCCCCGGGGCATACGTGTATTTTTTGGTTACAGGTCACAGGAACCGGATGCCAAGTCATGAATCCTCACCCCCAAGCGGTTGACAAAGCCTCTCCTCTACAGAGCAGGTTCCCCAGTAGAGTTGACAGTATCCAGACTGTATATCCCCAGCGGAGTCGACAGTGCCAGACTGTATCTTCCCAGCAACAGCGGAGTAGTCGCATACCCAACAGACAAGAGGGTGGTGTTCCCAATGTTCATCTCGTCCCCAGCAGATTATTTTTTTTAACAGATTTGTTTTAATCCCCAGCCTGAGGACGATTAGCAAGTTCATATCCCCAGCAAAGGTCGATTCCTACGATATTTCCCCAGGAAGTGCTTTCCTCACAGACTCTCCTCGCAGAGCCTCGCCAAGCAAAGTTTCCATAGTTGATACTTCCCTAGCAAGGTCAACTTTTCAAAAAAGGCCGATTTATTTTCTGTGGCTCCCCGGTCCCGGCAGACGGATCGTTCCCCACAGAGCATTCAAGGATTGATACAGCGATCCACTCCCTGCCAGAGTTGCTTCCCCAAGAAGATTTCTTTTTTCTTTTGCACCATACATAACATTTGCATTTGCATTTGCATGCATATCAAACATACACATAAGCTGATAAACAGGTTCTTCAAAGCAGACTGAAAAATTACTTTACAACCAAAGTCATGAGATTCGGCCAGAGGATCAAGTGTGTGTGTGACCTAGCATGAGGGTCATTTCGAAGATTCAGCCTGAGAATCGTTTTCCAGAGATCCAGCCTGAGGGTCATTTCGAAGATTCAGCCAGAGAGTCGACTACGAGCGTTATTTCCCCAGCAAGCCAGCTGGAGGAATAGATTGACAACTCAACAGAAAATCAACCTACAAGAGGATCCAGCCCGCAGATCGCATTAAAAAAAAGTCTAATCGAAGAGTTGTTATAACATGTTCTAGCCTGAAGAATATGTACGAAGCCCAAAAGTGGGATATTCTCGAAGCTGCATATCTAACATGAAGACTGTAGATTTCGAAAGAGGGTCAACCAGCGCATGCCCCAGATGCGAGATCCTGATGATGGGAATTTATCATCAAAACAATCCAGATCTAGCCAGAAGATCAAAGTCAGGTCTAGCCCGAAGACCGGAAACAGATTCAGCCAGAGAATCGAAACAATTTAGATCTAGCCAGAAGATCGAAGTCAGGTCTAGCCCGAAGACCGAAAATAGATTCAGCCGGAGAATTAAAACAATTCAGATCTAGCCAGAAGATCGAAGTAGATTCAGCCAGAGAATCAAAGAAAATAGATTCAGCCAGAGAATCGAAACAAAGGAGATCTAGCCAGAATATCGAAGAAGATCTAGCCAGAAGATTGAAACCGTATCCATCCCGAGGATCAAAATTAACATCCAACCAGAGGACTAAATTGAGTATAGATTCATCCAGAGGATCGAAACTCCAGATTAAGTCAGAAGACTAATTCAGATTCAGCCAGAGGATCGGAAGAGAAATAAACAGCGCAGTGTATTTCAGCATTTTTTGGTGTTCTCGGAGCGCAAATTTTCGGTCTGTCTTTGGTATTCAATCACAGCTCACCCTGTTTGTCTGATAAGTTGTTCGCTTTCATCCTGCTCGGGTTAGCTGATGACTGAATAGGGGCATCTGTAACACCCCAAAGTTTACCCTCCTTATTCACGCATTCATTTTTAGGTCATTTAACATTAGATACATTGCATTTCATCATGTCAATCGGGATTAGCTCCAAGAAGCTTGAACATCATCCAGGACACTTTGTGGGTTCTATTTAGATGATCAGTCAACACAAGGGAAAGACTTGAGTTACTTCCAACAGGGGTCTATTCGTCAGTCAAAACGTTAATCTTGAAGGAGCAAAGGTTTGTTCATGAGCTGTCATGCTCGCTAGGCGAAGCCCACGTGTTATGCAAAAAAAAAAAGAAAAAAAAAGAAAAAAAGAAAACGAAAACGAAAAAAAATAAAATAAATAAATAAATAAATAAATAAATAAAAGAAAAAATCTCAGATTTTCCCTAACATTGGTTTGCAAATCCAGCCGTGCCATTTGATTTCAACCGATCTCTCCCATCAGGTTTGCCTTATATCCATCATCTTTATGCCTTTAATTTGAATGCTCTAAATGTATGAGGTATTATGGGTGAATTTGATACCCTTTTGATGCATGTGTTTGACAAGAGGTTTAGGCCTCCTACCCTTGGTTGCTTTTTGTGAATTTTAATGGCATGATTCATGTGGTTACATTTTGATTTGGGGGAAACTCTTGGTTACCCTATTTTGTTTCTCTAACCTGTTTGTAGAGTTTTGTTTTGTGAGGGCTCATATGACTCTTGTAGAGATGGTTTGCCTGGTGTTCCACTTTATTTGTGGGATACCGCCTGGAGGTTTCATTCCGATTACCTGTACTGACTCACTTTCTTTGATGGTGTTAGCTTGGAAGGATCTCAGGGTTTCCTTGTTCCGTTAGTTACTGTTACTTGGGATCTTTATCCGTGTGTTACTTTTACATTTTCCCGTATTTTTACCGCTTTCTTAGCTGGAAGACCTCGATAGGAGGCAATGTTTTGTGTGTTTACTTTATGCAGGTTCCTTCGTCTAGGATTTCCCTTTTGTATGAGCGTTCCTAAAACGCAAACAAATTCATTGATTTTTCTTCTCCATAGAACACGTTAACTCCTTCTACTACAGGCGAGTAAGTCTCCAAAGGTCGAGCATCCGGTAGATTGCGTAGTAACGTCGTTCGTCCAAAACCCAATCCATAACCCCGTAGTTAGCCGAACTACGGCTTGCTCTGATTCTCATTCCATATGAGATACGTAGGCATAAGACGCGATGTCTTACCGAGCACAATTACCCTTAACCCCTAGGTAGCCGAACTACGAAGACTCTGATTCTCATATTCAGATGAGATACGTATGCAGTGGATGCGACATCCGTGCGAGTCATTTTCTTTTAACCCCTTTTTTTAGTAAATAACACATTAGATAAACCCACACCCTTTAGACAAGAACTACAAAAGTGGATCCCGTAGAGTACTACGGATGCGTAGGGGTGCTAATACCTTCCCTTCGCATAATCGACTCCCGAACCCAAGATTTGGTTGCGAGACCCTGTCTTGTCCTTTCCTTTTTCCAGGTTTACTTCGAGTGTTTCCTTTCCCTCCTTTGGGATAAATAACGCACAGTGGTGACTCTCCTGTCTTTCTTTCGCCGGTTGTTTTTTTTCGCATTCCATTTTTCAGGTTGCGACACATGTCCACAAATTTTGCAACATTAGGGAACAGGACAATCCCATACACACAAAGAGCCAACACAGCATTGAAACCCCTCTGGTCACCATCTTCAAGCTTCTTCTTTGCTTCTCCTAGTAAGAAACTTAAATGAAAACCACTGACTCCTCCCTTTTGACACATATTAGCCTTCAAGACTGATTTCCCCAAATATGTGGCCGAAGCAACCATGCTGAGATCGGGCAGAAACTCAGAACTGTAGAACAACAACTGTGACTTGATAGGAACTCTGAGAAAACTGGCAATCTCCTCCAAAGTAGGGACCAAAATATAATTCGGGAATGTGAAACACCTCAATGGAAGGTCATTGAACTGTAGCAGTGTGAAGAGAGCATCATGTTGATCCTTGGAAAGAACCGTGACGAAACTTAGAATCAAACCGTACTCCTTCCGGAATCCTTCTAGCGAACCATGATCCATTAATTTCATCAGCTGCTGAGTGGGATCCAAACAAACCACAGGAAACTTGTAGGCGACATGTCTCTTTCTGCCAATATCCATCTCAGGAGAACTAGAGAACCCCGACCGGAATCAAGAAGAAGATGTAAACCCCTAGAAATAGATAAACATGTATTAAATGATATGAATGCAAAATGATGTGATGCAATGCAGTGACATGGAAATCAGGACTGCTGTATCTGCTTGACATCTGTCGGGTTGCACTGTCTGAAGAGAAACCCACTGAGGAGTATAATACAAGATCAAAACTCTGCTCCAGAAAACCGGGTTGGTTGGAGGTTAAGGTTTCCTGAATTTAGCTCGCCCCTCACTGGTAGGTTCTAAGAACAGAAGTTTGTCAGCTTCAGCCCTTCAGTCGAGAATAATACGTTTACCACTGAAGGTTTGGCATTATTACGGGATAAAAGACCTCTACTGACTCCCCTCAACAGGATATCCTAAAGCAAGTTCCCAGTCTCGGGGTCCTCGGATTGAGCAGCGAGAATGCGCCCACCAGAGCTAACATAAACGCATCTCGGAGGAGAGGCCTCGACTGAGTTCTCGGGAAATGGTCACCAGCGTCGATGATTTCTAGAGGAACACCTGTCGTTATGGAACACCCATAGGACAAAATATATCCAAAAGAAACCTCGTCTGGATGTGGGTCTTCATGAACGACTTAACGTAGCAACATGCCACGCAAGCCTCATGACTATCCACTTTAACACTTATGTGTACGCTCAAGCCTGGATAGCGGGCTTATCTCTTGATAACATGAAATAGTATCACATTCTAGGACTCAATTTAATTAAATTATATTATTATTTACTTCAATTTATTTCATTTTATTAGATATTACGCAGTATTTTCTTTCTATTTATCTCAGGTGGTTTATTTGAAGCACAAGTAAAAAAGGAAGAAAAGGAGGTGCAAAAAGGAATGAAAAGAAGCAAATATCAAAAGCCAAAGCCCAGCCCAAAAAGCACAGGCGCTGTGCCTGTGACGAGCGTCACAAGGGCTGTGACGAGCGTCACGCCTTGCACACTCCTGTGACGAGCGTCACACATGGTGTGACGGACGTCACACCATTCCCCTATATTTTTGGCACCAGGAGCGCAACAGACCACGTTGAAGCTACTTTCACGCTTGACCCTTTTACAACGTAATGGCTATATTTACGGAAAACCCTTGGAAGCAGTTGCAATAAGTATCTATATAAATAGAGCTTTTTGGAAAGCTCTCGCGGACACACACTTTTTTCCAGATTTCTTTGCCGTTTTCGCTTTTTCGCATTTTTTCTTTTCCAGCAGCTTAAGCATATTTTTACAGCAATACTTGTACGAGTTTTATATTGTTTTCCCTTGCAATTTCTATTTTCCTTTTTAGCATTTAGTTAATTATTTTTCGCACAATAGTTTCTACACCGGAAACTATTGTGTACCTTTTACCGGATCTAACCTTACGTTAGAATCTAGTTTTTTTATTCCTTCGCTTTTATTTTCCTGCCTGATTGAAGGATTCAAGAACAAATCCAACCGGCCTGTGGTGGAGTGTTCAAGACTGCTATTTAATTTCTCAGGTTCTTTAATTATTGTTTGAATTTATATATGCCCTGTTTTACTGTGTATTTATACTATTTGCCTGAGATGAATCTGTTTATGCATGATAATTATTTAAGTCTGTTTAGCATGTCTGGCTGATTTACTTAGGTATCGGTATGTAGAGTAAACGGAATGAAGGAATCAAAACCAAATTGGTTTAATTAAGTTTAAAATTAAAATCACTCTTTTTACGGTCTCAATTTACAGGTTTAATAACAAGGTTTTTGTACGAAAGTAAAAGACATAAAGAAGTTAAAAGCAATAGAGCGAGAGTTTGAGTTTTTGACTGGATAGTGTAAATTGGACATTAATTCTAGATCAGGGCGAGAGCAATTTTTAGAGTTAATTAAATTCTAACCTTTTTCAAAAAGTATTTTTAAAGATTGAATGTGAGGACGAGAGTTAAGCATTTGAATTTAATTATATAACCTAAGTCAACAGAGCGAGAGTTTGAGATAAGGGTGTTTAAACGATTAGTGTTTTCTTAAAAAGAGTTTCTACGGATCCTATTGTTTTCAAAAAGTGGTTTTTGACTTAACTATAAGTGACAGCTACGTTAATATAAAATCATAGTTTATTCAACAGAGCGAGAGTTTGAGATAAAACTTTTAATCAATAGCGTCAACTGAAAAGATTTATTTTAAAACCAAGAAACCAACAAAGAATTGATTCCCTAATTACGATGAACTACATACCGATATCCGCTTATTAGATATTTATTTCAGATCTTATTTTAGTTTTAGCTTTTCCCCCAAACAATCAAAGCATTACCTGCCTTAGCTTTACGAAGTAACCTTAGATAACGGTATATCGATTCATAAGTCCCTGTGGGATCGATATCTTTTAAAACTACGCGATAGAACTGGGCACTTGTAGTTTGTACCCCAAATTCGACTCATAAAGTCGCGATCAAGTTTTTGGCGCCGTTGCCGGGGACTTTTGTTTAGTCGATATCATAACTCTTCTGTTACGCTGTAGAGACTAAGGCTTTTCTTTCTTTTTTCTTTCTTTCGTTGATTTGTATGCCACACACTCGCTCACAAGGCGAGCCGTTCTACTTACGAATCAACGATATCGAACTATATCTTCGAGTCTTACGACGAATTCGGGAATATCGTGCTGCAAACAATCTCCCTCCTGTTGAACTCCCTGATTTCAAAAATATTTTCCCTTCGATACCCGAGATGGCAGAACCAGTTCGTGCTCTTAGAGATTACGCCGCTCCATCGCAAGATGAACCGCATTCAAGTATTGCTCCACCCGCAATCGAAGCAAACAACTTTGAACTCAAACCTTCACTGTTGCAGGCAGTACAACAGAACCAATTCTCTGGAAATCCTACTGAGGATCCAAACCTTCATTTATCCGTATTTGTCCAATACGCTGATACTGTTAAAGCTAATGGTGTCACTTCAGAGGCAATTCGACTTCGTCTTTTTCCTTTCTCATTAAGAGATAGCGCTAGAAGATGGCTTCAATCTCTTCCTTCCAACTCAGTCACCACATGGAACGAGTTGAAGAAAGTTTTTCTTGCTCGATACTTTCCGCTAAGCAAAACAGCTATGTTAAGAGCCCAGATAAATGGATTTAAACAGAAAGATAACGAGTCTCTTTTCGAAGCATGGGAAAGATACAAAGACATGATGAGACTTTGTCCACACCATGGTTTAGAAGACTGGTTAATAATTCATACCTTCTATAATGGTCTCCTGTACAACACGAGGTTAACAATAGACGCCGCCGCAGGTGGTGCACTAATGAACAAACCTTATGCTGACGCTTACCAACTTATCGAAAGCATGGCTCAAAACCACTATCAGTGGGGAAGCGAACGAACAATGGTAGAAAAACCTCAAACGAAAACTGGCATGTACGAGATAAGTAACCTTGATCATGTTAATGCAAAAGTGGATGCTCTGGTCCAGAAAATTGAAAGTTTAAATGTATCACCTCCAGCCACCGTAGTTGCCATAACTCAGAATTGCGAAGTCTGCGGAATCCAAGGTCACACTCCTGCAGATTGTTAACTCCTAACAGGAATCCAAGCGAAGCAAGTAAACTATGCTCAAGGAAGCCCCTACTCGCACACCTATAACTCAAATTGGAAGAATCATCCCAATTTTTCATATAAGAGTAATAATGCTTTATACGCACCTGGACAATCTCCAAATCAAGCCCCAGCTATACCTCCGGGATATCAGAAGCCGATCCCATCTACACCTAACAATAACGCCCCTAGGAAGTCCAACTTGGAAATCATGATGGAAAACTTTATAGCTTCTCAACAGCAAACCAATAAAGATTTCTTAAACCAGAATGTACACACTGGCGAACAAATTAAACAACTAGCAAGTAAAGTAGATGCCCTGGCTACTCATAACAAAATGCTGGAAACGCAAATTTCACAAGTAGCTCAACAACAAGCGCCTACTGCTGCCCCAACTGGTACGTTTCCTGGCCAACCCCAACCTAACCCAAGAAGCCACGCTCATGCAATTATACTGAGAAGTGGAACGGAAGTGGAAGGACCGTCTGACCCAAGGATAGAAAACCCAAACTCTAAAAA
The DNA here is from genome assembly GCF_024323335.1 of Lathyrus oleraceus. Lineage (NCBI taxonomy): Eukaryota > Viridiplantae > Streptophyta > Magnoliopsida > Fabales > Fabaceae > Lathyrus > Lathyrus oleraceus. The sequence goes on from NC_066579.1 coordinate 121,543,449, forward strand.
GTCAACTGAGGAGGAAAGTGAACCTAAGGAAAAGGAAGAGAGTAACAAGGAAACCGTAGAAAAGAAGGAACCTTATGTACCTCCACCACCTTATAAACCACCTATCCCTTACCCTCAAAGGCTTATTAAAACCAAAGATGCGGGCCAATTTAAAAAATTTGTTGACCTACTAAAACAATTAAACGTCACAATTCCGTTTACAGAAGCTATTATGCAGATGCCCTCATATGCCAAGTTTTTAAAAGAAATTCTTTCTAATAAAAGGAAACTTGAAGATAGCGAAACCGTTACACTCACCGCTGAATGTAGCGCTATAATCCAGAATATGCCTCCTAAACTTAAAGACCCAGGTAGTTTCTCTATACCCTGTCACATAGGAAAATTTGTCATTGACAAAGCCTTATGCGATTTAGGAGCCGGTATTAGTGTTATGCCTTTATCCATATGCAAGAGACTTGAAATGGGAGAATTACGACCAACTAAAATGTCTGTGCAACTAGCAGATCGTTCCGTCAAATATCCTGTAGGAATTCTTGAAAACGTTCCAGTGCGCATAGGTCAATTCTACATTCCAACTGATTTTATAATTATGGATATTAGAGAAGATGAAGTTACACCCATTATACTGGGAAGACCGTTCTTAGCAACTGCCGGTGCAATCATAGACGTGAAACGAGGACGACTCACTTTTGAAGTAGGAGAAGAGAAAATTGAGTTCATTCTTTCCCAATTTTTGAAAGCACCTGCAATAGAAGATACATGTTACTTCATGGATATCATCGATGAATGCATAAAAGAAACGGAGTTAGAAAAAGACAAATCATCTGACTATCTTGTAGAAGACAAACTTAACCAATGTTTAGCAATAACACCGGACCCTACGCAATGCCTTAAGAAACCAACCTTAGACCTGAAAACACTTCCCAAGAATATGAGATATGAATTCCTAGACTTAGAGCTTGAACGACCAGTGATAGTTAATGCTGACCTAGGAAGACTCGAAACAGAAAAACTCCTGCATACCTTAAGAAAATATCCAACCGCACTAGGTTACAACATCACCGATCTTAAAGGAATAAGTCCCTCTATTTGTATGCACCGCATCATGCTAGAAGAAGACTGTAAAACTTCTAGGGAACACCAGAGGAGACTAAACCCGATCCTGAGTGAGGTAGTGAAGAAGGAAATAACCAAGTTATTAGAGGCAGGTATCATATATCCTATATCTGATAGAAAATGGGTTAGTCCTGTACACGTAGTACCAAAGAAAGGAGGTGTAACAGTCATTGAAAATGAAAAAGGAGAAACTATAACCAAACGAATCGAATCGGGATGGAGAATGTGCATTGACTACAGGAAACTAAACAAAGCAACCCGAAAAGATCATTTCCCTCTACCATTCATTGACCAGATGTTAGAACGATTAGCCAAACATTCTCATTTCTGCTATCTAGACGGTTACTCAGGTTTCTTTCAAATACCAATTCACCCTGATGACCAAGAAAAGACAACGTTCACGTGCCCTTTTGGTACCTTCGCTTATAGACGAATGTCGTTTGGCTTGTGTAATGCTCCTGCAACTTTCCAAAGGTGCATGATGGCAATTTTCGCCGATTTTCTAGAAAACATCATGGAAGTATTTATGGATGACTTTTCCGTATGCGGACAAAGCTTTGAAGAATGTCTTGAAAACCTAGAAAGAGTTCTAGAGCGATGTGTAAAAGTAAACCTAGTACTTAATTGGGAAAAATGCCACTTTATGGTACAAGAAGGAATTGTTTTAGGACACATCATCTCGAACAGAGGAATTGAAGTAGACAAAGCTAAAATAGAGGTAATCGAAAATCTTCAACCCCCGAAAACTGTGAGAGAAGTACGAAGCTTCTTAGGACATGCCGGTTTCTACCGACGATTCATTAAAGACTTCTCTAAAATAACTAAACCGTTAACCGGGTTATTAATGAAAGATGCTGAATTCATATTCGACAATAAATGTTTAGAAGCATTTCAAACGCTTAAACAAGCACTGATCTCCGCACCCATAATGCAGACACCAGATTGGAATGAACCATTCGAAATAATGTGTGATGCTAGTGATTACGCTGTAGGTGCTGTTTTGGGACAACGAAAGGATAAAAAGCTTCATGTTATATATTACGCAAGTAGAACTCTAGATGAAGCACAAATGAATTACGCCACAACCGAGAAAGAACTTCTAGCAGTAGTGTTTGCGCTAGATAAATTTCGTTCTTACTTGGTCGGAGCCAAAATAATCATCTACACTGACCACGCTGCTATCAAATATCTCTTAACAAAAAAAGATGCTAAACCTAGACTCCTAAGGTGGATCCTTTTGCTACAAGAGTTCGATTTGGAAATCAAAGACAAGAAAGGAACTGAAAACGTAGTAGCAGATCACCTCTCTAGACTTGAGAACCTTGAACCGGAAAGAACATCGATCAACGATGATTTCTCGTACGATAAACTTATAGCTACTTTGGAAGAAAATAACGCTGATAAACAGGTAGAAACCACTTTAGCTATATCTGTTACACCGTGGTACGCTGACCTCGTCAATTATTTAGCTGCCGGAATAGTTCCACCTACCTTATCCTACCAACAGAAGAAACGATTCTTCTATGACATAAAACACTATTACTGGGATGATCCCTTACTTTTTAAAAGAGGCCCCGATGGTATTTTCCGTCGGTGTATACCCGAAGAAGAGGTAGAAAATATAATCCAACACTGTCACTCCGCTCCTTATGGTGGACACGCAAGTACATCCAAGACCTGCTCTAAAATCCTACAAGCCGGTTTCTATTGGCCAAATATATGGAAGGATGTACATGCAGCTATTAAGAAATGTGACAGATGTCAACGCACAGGAAACATATCTAGACGTGACGAGATGCCACAAAAGGGCGTTTTGGAAGTAGAGATTTTCGACGTGTGGGGAATAGACTTCATGGGACCTTTTCCATCCTCTTTCGGTAACAAATACATACTCGTGGCAGTTGACTACGTATCGAAATGGATTGAAGCTATAGCTTCTCCAACAAACGACACACGAGTAGTAACTAGACTCTTTAAGAATATAATATTTCCAAGGTTTGGTGTCCCAAGAATAGTAGTCAGTGATGGTGGATCGCATTTCATATCCAAGGTACTCGAAAAACTACTGCTTAAGTATGGCGTAAGACATAGAGTAGCGACACCTTACCACCCTCAAACCAGTGGGCAAGTGGAAGTGTCTAACAGAGAAATCAAACAGATACTAGAGAAAACAGTCGCCACTTCAAGGAAAGAAAGGTCATTGAAATTACCAGAAGCTTTATGGGCTTACCGAACTGCTTACAAAACTCCCATAGGGACATCCCCATTTAAGCTAATTTATGGAAAATCCTGTCATCTCCCGGTAGAATTAGAACATAAAGCCTATTGGGCTATTAAAAATCTAAATTTAAACTATAAAGCCGCCGGTGAAAAGAGAATCCTTGATATAATCGAATTAGAGGAACTCAGAAGAGACGCTTACGAAAATGCCAGAATCTACAAAGAAAGAACAAAACAATGGCATGACAAGCGCATATCAAGGAAAATCTTCAAACAAGGCGATACCGTCCTTTTATTTAACTCCAGACTAAAGTTATTCCCGGGAAAACTACGATCTAGATGGTCAGGTCCTTTTCAAATCACCAATGTTTTTCCCAGTGGAGCAGTAGAAATTAAAGGCAAATCTATGGAACCATTTACCGTAAACGGGCAACGTCTAAAACATTATCACTATGCAGAAAACACTGAAGATTCGCAAGTCTTGCACTTAGACGAAATGCCTCAAGAACTTATAGATTATAATTGATAGTTTTTATGTCGAGCTTGCGACATTAAACAAAGCGCTTAGTGGGAGACAACCCACAAATATTTTATTATTTTCTTCTATTATTATTTTTCTATTTCTTCCTTAATTATTCTTGTAATTTTTGTTTAGTATTCATTCTTAATTTATTTTTATTTATTAAAAACTTTTCTCTTCTTTCGGCATTTGGCCAAATCCTGACTATCCAACATTGCCTTAACCGATGTCACCAATCCCAACCGCCACCTCTATGATCTGAATGCTCCCGAAGCTACCGAGCCTTTACATACAAACCCGTCTGCAGACGAGTTCAAAGAAATGGAGCAAGGTGACAACGCTCCTACACAACAATCAGTCCCGCTCAACCCTTCCGATACTGCAGCTGGCCCATCCTCCCGACGTCGTCGACGAAGAAGGCCTGCAACCAACGACGACATCATGGATGCTATTGATGGTATGCAAGCACAGAATCTCAAAATGATGCAAATGATGCGCCAAATGCAACAACAGCAGGAAGAGAGGAATGCCATAACCGACCAGCGGTTCACTGATTTGCTTAACAGGTTCGACAACTTAGAAGTACGCCAAAGATCACCAGGTCCAAGAACAAGAGGCGGCAGGCAAGCTTAACTTTAGTTTTTTTTCCTTTCTCTTTGTAATTCATTTTTTTTCCTTCAAACATTGAGGACAATGTTTCATTCAAGTATGGGGGGGAAAATCATGTTCTTTCTATCCTCCTTTTTCCTTTTCAAGTATGTATCTTTCTTTTCATTGTTATTTCCCTTATAAAAAAAATATAATAAAATAATATTTCTTATAATATAGATTTATTTTAAGTTAAGTCCCAAATGTGAAAACCTTCTATTATCTATTCCCCTCAATTTTCATGAGCCATAACAAAAATTTAACACACCCAATAAGTATAAAGGTCGCTTATTTTATAAAACTTGAGTGAAATCAAGACAAAAATTATTACCATAACAACGCTCTAAGAACCTCAACATGTTAGATCAGAATAAATACCTATTATACCAATCCCTTGAACTTTTAGTTTTATAGTAACCCCGAGTAGTTTATACGAGAAGTCAGCACCATCTCAATAGCAAATTACATGGAGAGCCGATGAATATAAGTGAATGATTCCCAAAGTAACATAAAAATATATATATATATATATATATATATATATATATATATATATATATATATATATATATATATATATATATATATATCAGGAAATGCACTAATTAAGTTAGGTGATCCTTACCAGATCATTTAATCTAAAGGTTGTAGATCATACAAAAGCATAATATGAAAGATCCATTATGAGTTGGTTCAGCAGGTATCTGGTACTGAACTTGGTAGGGCGGACTACGGTCCGATCCCCCGCAATTTGCAATGGACTGAATAACGAAGTTATTCGACTTATGTACCAGAACTTCTAGCTAAAAGGGGATCAGAATCACTAACCGGTTACTCCACTATGTGCGCGAAAAGATAAAGGGCTTAATGTGATTTCGCTAGAATGAAAACGGGTGAAATAAGAGTAAAGGAACTAGGATAGCTATAATGGCATTACTCAAACTGGTTTGTATAAGGTGAGGTTATCTGAGGTTGTGATGGTGGTTGTTGATGTCAAGATTAAAACCAAGTTACTTCTAAACAAGGTTTACAGGCAACCTAGTACGAATTGATGTGTGTTTCGAAATTTCATCTGGCTAAAATTTTTAAAACAAGTTCTATACTGTATTTTGCTTGAGGACAAGCAAAGATCTAAGTATGGGGGAGTTTGATAACATGAAATAGTATCACATTCTAGGACTCAATTTAATTAAATTATATTATTATTTACTTCAATTTATTTCATTTTATTAGATATTACGCAGTATTTTCTTTCTATTTATCTCAGGTGGTTTATTTGAAGCACAAGTAAAAAAGGAAGAAAAGGAGGTGCAAAAAGGAATGGAAAGAAGCAAATATCAAAAGCCAAAGCCCAGCCCAAAAAGCACAGGCGTTGTGCCTGTGACGAGCGTCACAAGGGCTGTGACGAGCGTCACGCCTTGCACACTCCTGTGACGAGCGTCACACATGGTGTGACGGACGTCACACCATTCCCCTATATTTTTGGCACCAGGAGCGCAACAGACCACGTTGAAGCTACTTTCACGCTTGACCCTTTTACAACGTAATGGCTATATTTACGGAAAACCCTTGGAAGCAGTTGCAATAAGTATCAGTATAAATAGAGCTTTTTGGAAAGCTCTCGCGGACACACACTTTTTTCCAGATTTCTTTGCCGTTTTCGCTTTTTCGCATTTTTTCTTTTCCAGCAACTTAAGCATATTTTTACAGCAATGCTTGTACGAGTTTTATATTGTTTTCCCTTGCAATTTCTATTTTCCTTTTTAGCATTTAGCTAATTCTTTTTCGCACAATAGTTTCTACACCGGAAACTATTGTGTACCTTTTACCGGATCTAACCTTACGTTAGAATCTAGTTTTTTTATTCCTTCGCTTTTATTTTCCTGCCTGATTGAAGGATTCAAGAACAAATCCAACCGGCCTGTGGTGGAGTGTTCAAGACTGCTATTTAATTTCTCAGGTTCTTTAATTATTGTTTGAATTTATATATGCCCTGTTTTACTGTGTATTTATATTATTTGCCTGAGATGAATCTGTTTATGCATGATAATTATTTAAGTCTGTTTAGCATGTCTGGCTGATTTACTTAGGTATCGGTATGTAGAGTAAGCAGAATGAAGGAATCAAAACCAAATTGGTTTAATTAAGTTTAAAATTAAAATCACTCTTTTTACGGTCTCAATTTACAGGTTTAATAACAAGGTTTTTGTACGAAAGTAAAAGACATAAAGAAGTTAAAAGCAATAGAGCGAGAGTTTGAGTTTTTGACTGGACAGTGTAAATTGGACATTAATTCTAGATCAGGGCGAGAGCAATTTTTAGAGTTAATTAAATTCTAACCTTTTTCAAAAAGTATTTTTAAAGATTGAATGTGAGGACGAGAGTTAAGCATTTGAATTTAATTATATAACCTAAGTCAACAGAGCGAGAGTTTGAGATAAGGGTGTTTAAACGATTAGTGTTTTCTTAAAAAGAGTTTCTACGGATCCTATTGTTTTCAAAAAGTGGTTTTTGACTTAACTATAAGTGACAGCTACGTTAATATAAAATCATAGTTTATTCAACAGAGCGAGAGTTTGAGATAAAACTTTTAATCAATAGCGTCAACTGAAAAGATTTATTTTAAAACCAAGAAACCAACAAAGAATTGATTCCCTAATTACGACGAACTACATACCGATATCCTCTTATTAGATATTTATTTCAGATCTTATTTTAGTTTTAGCTTTTCCCCCAAACAATCAAAGCATTACCTGCCTTAGCTTTACGAAGTAACCTTAGATAACGGTATATCGATTCATAAGTCCCTGTGGGATCGATATCTTTTAAAACTACGCGATAGAACTGTGCACTTGCAGTTTGTACCCCAAATTCGACTCATAAAGTCGCGATCATCTCTCATAGAACATCCCACCCCAACAAACAAACAACCCAACAGCAGAGCCAACAGATACAAGCAATGATATGTACACAAATGTAATAAAGCAGGTAAATGCTGAAAAATAAATAACTGTACAAAAGGATAAACACCCAACAAACAAGAAACCTACAAAAGCTAGGAGGGACTCGCTTAGGGAAACCGGGTCTCCAGCTGTCGCAGCCTAAAAAATATAGTATGCGAAAAAACAACCGGCGAGAAAGAATTGACAGAAGAGTCGCCACCGTGCGTTATTTATCCCAAAGGAGGGAAAGGAAACGCTCGAAGTAAACCTGGAGAAAGGAAAGGAAAAGACAAGGTCTCGCAACCAAATCTTGGGTTCGGGAGTCGATTATGCGAAGGGAAGGTATTAGCACCCCTACGCATCCGTAGTACTCTACGGGATCCACTCTTGTTGTTCTTGTCTAAAGGGTGTAGGTTTATCTAATGTACTATTTACTAAAAGAGGGTCAAAAGAAAATGACTCGCACGGATGTCGCATCCACTGCATACGTATCTCATATGAATATGAGAATCAGAGTCTTCATAGCTCGGCTACCTATGGGTTAAATAGAAATATGCTCGCTAAGACATCGCGTCTTATGCCTACGTATCTCATCTGGAATGAGAATCAGAGCAAACCGTAGTTCAGCTAACTATGGGAACAAGGGTCTCGATTGCAACTAGGGCAAGAGAAAGGGAAGGTCTCGATCGCAACGAGGGCGAAAACAAACAAGGTTTAGTTGTTAGTCGTTAGTCAAACTCGGCAAGACATCACATCTTGTGCCTACGTATCTCATCTGAACATGAGAATCAGAGTTGTCGTAGTTCGGCTACATAGGGATTGCCATATGAACATGGACTTACAAAGGAGGACACCAGTTGTGTCAAAGGAGAGTGGGCAATGTGTTCATGTCCTAGCAGCAGGTGTCGCAGCTCGCTGAATCGAGTCTTAGGCAGTTACCTCTTTGCAATAGGACGGAATGACATGCCACAGGATCAGAGACGCACGGAAGGTCTAAAAGTGGGGAAGCTCTGCCCTAGAGTTGTCATGCAATTGTGACCTATGAGTTAGGATTTACAAATGGGAACATCTACCTAATGTTAGCATGCAAAGTAATGAGGGAATTCTACCTATGTTATCATACAAAAGAATAAGGGAATTCTACCTATGTTATCATACAAAAGAATATGGGAATCCTACCTATGTTATCATACAAAAGGATATGGGAATCCTACCTATGTTATCATACAAAGGATATGGGAATCCTACCTATGTTATCATACAAAGGGTTCTACCTAACGGAACAAGAATCGACGAGTGGAGCAAGGAGAGGTGCTAAGGATGAGGGTAGATGGCGATGCATGAAGCAATCGACTTACAAGGTTGATGGCGATGCATAAAGAAATCGACTTACAAGGTTGATGACGATGTATAAAGCAATCGACTTACAAGGTAAATGGATGAATACGTGCTGGTTTTATTAGGTTTTGAAAAAAATGATTACTCGACGTTGGATCGAGGTTCTGATCTTGTTTTGAAATGGTTATCGAATGTTCATTTTAATTCTTGTATTAAAAGATGAATAAAGAGTGAAAGAATAAATATTATACATTTCATGGGAGAGGGATACATTTGTTATGAATGGGGATTGTTCATGGCAATCAAACAATAATAATATATGCCTCATACATCATACAAGTAGGCAACAATTAATCAAACAATAAGATATATAAACAAGTGTATGATCAAATCAAATGAATTAAAGAAATAAATGAATGAGCATTAGACAATGTATGAGAAGTATAAACATGTTAAGCAATCAAACAATAGAAGCATGGATGAAAGAAACAAGTATAAAAAATATCAGATGAATCAGACAAGTGAAACTATGCATACAAAGAATCAATGAATAATTTAATCGGGGAATGATGTAAGGATCAAATAAAATCAAGATGAAAAGCCTCTAATATGTGGCATATGAGATGGACAAGGGAGGATCAAAATATCTCTTCAATTGCCTTAAGCAATCCCTAAGTCAAACATCAATCATAGAAAAGTCAACCGAAAAGTCAAGTCAACTTAAACAATATCAAATAAATAGTAAATTAATTCAATAAATTCTGAAAAAATAAATTAAATGAGTTAGGGTCAGGACATCATCATCCCCCAAAAAGATATTAAAAATAATTAAAATTAGTGTAAAAATTAATTGAAATGAAACAGAAGTCAAATGAAAAGTCAACCAAGCAAACTAGGTCAAAAATAAATCCAAAATAAATTAAAAATGGGAAATAAAATTCCAATAAAATGTCAGGTTGACCATGAGACATTGGTCAATCCTCATCCCAAAAATCAGAATCTAAAAATAATTTTAAGTCATGTAAATAAAAAAAATAAAGAAAAGTGTACTTAAAAGGACTATTTGAAATAAATAATTGAAATAAAATATTAACATTAAATAAAATATGAAAATAAAAATTAAATAAATTAAATAAAACATTAAAGAATGTAAAATATATTTTTTGGTATTTTTATGAATAAATAAAATATTTTTTATTAATTAAATCAAAACAGAATAAAAAATGAATAAAAGAATTAAAGAAAGAAAATAGAAATGAAAATAAAGGATTAGTGTGTTAGTGGGCCTGAATACAGGGGGGTGGATAGCAGCGCGCGTGCAGCCCAGGTTCAGCGGAATAAAATTCTGCATGTGACAAATTATAAAAATGTACATTTTGAAATAACATGTGACATGTGAATTAATTGGATATGCTTCCACTTATGCATTAGCGGACAAAACAACGGGCGGATGGCTGGGATTGTATGGGAGCGCGTGGGTTCGAACCGTGTCTAACACGGATATGTGTTTTTTTTTTATGCAAATGAAAAAAAAAGCCCTACAGCCATGCATGCATACACGTGAAACGCAGGAAATTTTTTCAAACTTTCAACTAACATATCTCCCTCTATGGTGCTCCAAATGGGATGATGTAAAAATCAAAGTTTGAGTTTGGAACATGTAGAACATAATGATGCTTTGTTTTATGAAAAATTATGGCCCTAGCATGTAGAAAAGTGAACAACAAGGGGGCTTCATGCACCCAAATCCAACACACATGAAAAACGCAGCCCATTTCCTCCATTTTCAAACCAACATAACTAATGCTACAGGGCTCCAAATGAGGTGATGTAAAAATCAAAGTTTGAGTTTGGAACATGTAGAACACAATGGTGCTTTGTTTCGTTAAAAATAATTACTCTAACATGTAGAAAAGCGAACAACAAGGGGGCTTCAGGCGGCCGGATTCAACAAAAAAAAATAATGTTACAAAATTCCAACTTAAGGCAATGTTTCATGTTGAAGGGTTCATAAGCATGCAAAACATAATAACAACATAAAACATAAGCATGAAAATAATGGCATAAATGAAAAAAATAATATGAAGCAAGCATGGTAAGCATGAAGATAGAAGTGAACAAGCATGGAATATAGTCATGGAAGATGGAATAGAAGGCTTACCTAGTGGAAAACAGTCCACTTCCTCTTGGTATTGGAAGAAAGGAAGGAAGAATGAGATGCTCTTTGAAACTTCAAGGACTTGTGAAATGGAAATGGGATGACACTTGATCTTTCTCTCTTGCCTTGCCTTGAAAATATAGCAGCCAACCCTCTTCAGATTAGGGTTTTAGAAGCTTTAAATATGTAGGTCTAATGTGTCTTAATGAGCTTTGAATGTTGGTTTGGATTATGACAAAATGATGCAAAAAGTGGTGTCAAAAGGTGAGGTGTATTAGAAGATCTAATTGTGGCAAAGCTTAAGTGAGTGAACCAAAAGCAAATGGTCAAATGAGGTAAAGAGTGGTATGTGGGTCGTTTTTGGTTTGACTTGATTTTCTAGTGCAACACAAAAATGACCCAACAGGGTGACTTTAAGACCTTGTATCTTGATGAATACATGACCAAATGACAAGGCAATGCAAATAGTAGAAAGAGGGTAGGGAGATTAACATCTTTCATGTTGAACACATCTTGAAATGGTGAGTGGAAAGAGGTGAAAAATGGCCATAAAGTTCAGGTCTCATGGCTGCAAAATGGTTGGGCCAGTTTGGCCTAAATGCTGTCAAAAAATTCAGCCTATGATACCAACTTTAAATGAGTGTATCTTCCAAACCAATGATCCAAATGGGGTGGTTCCAAAACGGTGTGAAAGAGGACATATCAAGGTACAACTGTCATGAAGAAAGTGTTTTCAAAAGATTCCTTGAAGTGCAAAAAATCTGGCCCATAAGTCTTGACAAATTTTGCAAATTTTGGACTTAGAAAAATTTCTAAGTGTTCTAAAATAATGTCTTACTTTGACCAAGCCTAACTTTCTCACTTTTAATCCAAATGAAACAAACTTTATATCTCTAGAAATCTTGAAACAAGAGGAACAACTTTCATGTTGAAGAAATTTTCAAATGGGGCTTGCATCTTGATGGAATATAGGCTTAAAGTGGGTGCAAAAACCATAAAAACTTGTCTTAAATGGAAAGTCAACTATTTCCAAATTTGGTAACTTTTCCAACTCCTGATTAAATGATGAATCCATGATCCAACCTTGATCAAATTTCACCTGTAGGCTTCCCTAGGCATGAATTTTGAGATTCCACTTTCAAACTGTCAGGAGTTGACTTTTCTGGCCCCACAGTTGACTTTTCCCAATCTGTCTGATTTATGATTCCATTGATCAATTGAAGCATCTCCGGCTCAAATAAAGAGACAATTTTTTGTATGTAGACTCTTGTGGACATATGGAGGGCCATGGAAATGAGTTTCACCCAAGGAATCAGAAATATCCTGATTTTATACCAAACCCTGGTTTTAGGGCAAAAATGACTATGAACTGATTGCACTGATTGCCAATGGATCTTTGTGAGATAATTGTGGATCTTCTTAGGCCAAGATGCTTCTCTAATCATGACATGAATGAGCCCTTATACTTCCAACCAAACCTTGCCTGTTGCAGATGGCCCTGAAACCCTGATTTCTGATTAACTGCATATGCACACTCTGAGAGTTCTGAATCTTCCCCTGATGAACTGAGGAATATAATAAGACATACGGAACTCCTTGAGACCCTTGAGACTTGTATAATTGGAGAATTAAATTCAAATCTCAACTTTGCTTTGTGTGGGCTCCTTCTGTTAAGGAATGCTCAATCATACCCTGACTTCCAAGTCACTAATGCAGCATGCAATGAGTATGACCTAGTATGATGCTAATGCAATGTGAAACACAATCCCATGCTTCCAAGAAGAATGAAGGATAAATTTTGGGGTATTACACATGTTTATAGAGAATTAATGTATAAACTTATGTATGTGGTGTATCAATCTTAAGGAATCATCATTAATTCAATTATGCATTGTTAAGAACATCTAAGTAATGAGTTTTTAATCTCTTCGTTTAAAGAGGTTTTGGTTGTCATGTAAGTGACTTACACTAGAAGCAATCAATCTAATGGTAACCTCATGTACCATTTCATATGGCTTGATTCTTTGAGATTCTTTTAAGCTCTCTCATTTTGTGTTTTGTTTTCGCACTTCTTAAAATCTCCGATTTTGCTTTATGGGACCAAACCATTTTTCCAATTTTCTAAAGGGATTTTGGGTTTAATCCCCCCCCCCCCCCCTTTCTAGATATTTTTGTTTCTATATTCTCATCCAACAAGATCATGGTTATTAATGTAACATCTTAAACCCCAAAACACATGAGAAAATATTTAATCGACAATTTAAGGTGTCCCTACGACAACCATCTAAAAACTTTTGAAAACATTTAACAACATGCAACATAATTAATATAATAAAAATTCAAAATCAAATTTCATAAATAAAGTATTAAGCTTTAAACCACATAATTCAGCATTAACTCAAAACATAATAAAAACGTTGTGTTCCCGATGTTACAGGTTATAACATTTAACCGACAAAAAAGATAACGATAAAATAAATGAAGATGATATTCTAGAAGCTATCTTCCATTCACAACAACCAAACTCTACTCCTAATTATATAAAAGATGTCCATGGTGGACAACATAAAGCAAATGGGTGAGAATACATTAATATATGTCTATGGTGTATAAAACATCAAGGATATAACAATTAGGACATAACACACTCATACACAAGTGACAACATCAAACCATAATGCAAATGTATTAATGCAATGTACTCCTGCTCCAAAAATGCATGTGGTACCAAAAGTTTGAATGTCTGAGTTATTTAAAGGAATTATCCACGTCTCCAATTCCTCTCTGGAAAATATTCTCTCTGAATAATGAAATCGTCACTAGATCTCTCTGAGCATTGGACTTCGTCACTATCTCTCTCTGAGCATTAGACCTCGTCATTGGCTCCCTCTGAACATTGGACCTCGTGGGATCGAAGTTCTACCTATCTCTAAGATACACAAATGCATAAGACTCAACAATAATTCTCAAAATACATAAGCACCAATTAAACTCGAAAATCAAAGAAGCAACATTCGCGTCTCCTACTCGAAAAATATTCTCTTTGAACAAAATTTCATATGTGAACAAGGTTCTCTCTAAAGAGAAATTTTCCAATGCAAGACCAACACATTAGTTCTCTCTAAACTACACAACTCAAAAGTATGCTATAAAATTATAACTCAATCATATAGACATATCATATTCACACATACTCATCAACAATATAAAATATTAAACTATTATCACAATACCATCACCAACATAGTAATTCATATAATTATTTATATCAGACGACCAACAAGGTAAGACAACAATTATTCAAGACAACTCTAGCCTTATCAAAACAACTCTAAAGAGACAAATTACTCAAATCCCAACTCAACTCAATAATATTATTATCAATTAATCAACAACTCAATTTTAACTCTTTTGCCTTAACAGCCTTAAATAAATAAAAATATTATTCAAAAGATAATCTTATAATATCAACAATGCTCCAAACTTAACTTAAGTGTATCCTATATTTTGATCTCCAACTCTAAACAACTCAAAATCAACTATGATAATTCTATAACAACTCTAACCAAATAAAATAGAACTCTTAAACTCATCAAAAAGGTAACGAAAGGTCACCGCACTTAAAATTGCTCAAAACTCTATGTCTAACTCTAAATTTGTCTCACTTCAAAATAGCACAAAATATTATAGACTTATGATAAAATTCTGAAACTCTCTAGTCAAAATTTTATCTGAACCCTCTTTCAAACGCACTTAACCACACCTCCAACAGAGTTATGAAACTCCAGTTCTATTCGTTTCAGTTCAACCCTATCACAATAATTCCTGCATAAACTCTAACAAAATGTTTGACTTCAAAATAGCACGAAACATTATATACTTATTATAAAATTACAAAACTATTCAGTTAGAAAGATCATTAAATTCTCTTTCTAATGAAACCTACGACACCAAAAAAGGACTTATGAAACTCAAGTTACACATGAAACATGATGACCAACGCATGATTGAAATTGACCACACCTCTGGTAAAAAACCCAGCAAATTACTAAAGTTGTAGCGACCCTAGACCCAATTTCTCTACTTCAATAGAAATATTATCGCTTTATCTATCCAATGTAGCAGACGGTACCCCAAAAGGATTTACAAAACTCAAGTTATGCATGAAATAAGATGATCAATCCTCTCATATGTCTACCTGCGATTTTCTGCATTTTTCTCTATATTGAACAAATTCGAAACTCGCATATTTATCCTATTTAAGTTCTAACTATCCCAAACACATAACCATAAATACAACACTAATAAATATGGCTCAGATATTATAGATCTAACATGTTATGACAATAACATCATATATTCAACTATTTAAGGATGATAACTCTAATGCTCACCTTATCATAAGGCATTAACATGGAGAAGGTCAAATTGAGCATTCTCCTTATCGTAAGGCGTCAAGATAACATATTATGACTTCAATTCACACAGGTTAACCATGGATAACAAAAACCAACAAACATCACAGATAAGCAACCATAACAAACATGGTATAACTATTTCCAAGTTTATATTTTTACCTTATGCCATCAACGGTGTTATCATATTAACCTTGCCTTATCAAAAGACTTCAATAAACATTATCAAACAAGGTCAATAATGATCAAGTACAAACAGAGAAATATTATCATAATAATCGTCTTAGAAGATTTTTCCATAACCTTCTTTGTCCACAAACATTATCACAAAGAAACAGAAAGAGAAGAAGGTAGAAGGGTAAGGAACACTCACTATCCATCTGCCTAACTATCCACATGTGAACAATCCCCCCTTACCTCAAAGGTTTGAATATCGTAGAACTTTCTTGTCTTTGAGATTTTTCCTCTCTCTCTCTCTCTCTTCCCAACTTTTGCACATCCTCCCCAAAATCTCCCCTCACTTTTCTGTTTAATCTAATCTACTATTCTACTTACTCTTTTCACCTCTTAATTCTCCTCACACCCTCACTAAATCTCTATTTCTATTATTTAATTAATATTCTAACTAAAAAAATATATAATTACTCAAATAAACGCAATTAGTGAAATAACTATATTATTTTACTAATTCTAATCACACCCTTAATTTTTACTCAAAACACATATTTCTCAATAATTTCTAATTATCAAATAAATAATTTAATATCAATAATAATTTTAATTATTCCGACAACTCTCACCACACCCTAGCCCTTACTCAAAATACCCTTCACTCACTAATTTCTATTTCTTTGTTATCTCTATATTAACTTAAAAACACTCTTAAAACTCTATTATTTCTAATTTAAGTCTTTTTTTCTCCCAACTCTAAAATGTCTCTTTATTTTCTATTATTTCTAATATCAATTAAATTAAAAATAATACTAATTAAATCTCTACTTCTCCTCAATAATTCTATTTAATAAAATAAAACACTCAAAAAAATATTATAAATTTAATTAAAAGGAATAATTAAAAATTTGGGTGTTACAACTCTCTCCCACTTAAACAATTTTCGCCCTCGAAAGTTACCTAAAGGAAACAAACTTTTGATATGACTCTCTCATCCGACCCTCTAACTCCTATGTTACGCTACCCTTAATAATGATTGAAACACAAGAGATATCACTATGAAACACGTACCTCAAATCTAGTTATTGCACCCAAAAGTCTCCGCTTTACTCAAAGCAAAGACCTTTCCACCTGATTGAGCTTTCTTCGGATTCTGGCACTAACTACGGATATGACCTTGCTCTCCACAGTTGAAACATGTCACCACACCACCCTTTCCGTCATTAACACGATGTCTTAGTTTCCCACATTTGAAACACTTAATAGCAATAAAGTTTGAATCATGATGAGCCATATGTTGACACTTGAGAGAAGTATGAGTGAAACACCCTTCTAAACCCCATGTATAATTAACATGATTAATTAAACAATCATTAACACAAGGGTGTCACACTTCATAAAAGGTACGTTATCCTACCCCTAACACAAGTTACAACAAACATATTAACCTGTCATCACATGCTAACCTTCATTTAGGTATCATCGCAACAAAATTCAACATCAACATTCAAAGAAGGTAGAATATCATACAACATTTAGTCTTCACTTCAATTTTAATAACATTATTAAGAGTCATAAATAGTTCAACTCAACAACTTAAAATATTCAACATAATATGATTCATTATAAAACATTATAATTTAATCCAAGCATTCAACCCCAACCCGAAGTTACATGATCAGAGCATAATTCCACTACATAACGACAACTAATGGAAGTCACTACAAAGTTGCCTTCCACTTACCTCAATAAGGTCTACTCCTGAGTATCTGCATGATGCCCATGTAAAGGCAACATTCAAACAAAAAGGGTGAGAATTTATTTCAATAATAAACGATATAGAATGAAGAATAGAGTATAACATCTACACAATCATGCACAATAACATATCATATTCTCACATCCAAATCATAATCAATATCGTACACGATAACATCTCAATTATCATCAACATCATACAAAACTACATCTCAATTATCATTAACATCATACGCAACCACATCTCAATTATCATTACATCATACACAACCACATTTGAATCATCATTAACATCATATGCAACAACGTCTCAATTATCATTAACATCATATGCAACAACATCTTATCCAACAACATGTCAACAACAACCAATACAAATACAACAATTATGCAATGTACTCAACACCGACTCGACATGCATATGGTACCAAATATGAACACTCAGGTTCATATAACTCCATGATCCCCACCATATGATTGATTCTCTCTTTGAATTGGAGCACACCCAAAATTCTTACCATCACCATATGTAATGCTTCACTAATCCCCCGTAATAAGAATTACCTACTCGCACCTGAACCATCACAATGGGGTCAAGGCTCATAAAAAATCGATACCATCATCATAGGCAACATTTTACTAATCCCCCGTAATAGGAATTAGCTAATCACACCCAACCTATCACAATGAGATCGAGGCTCACAAAAACTCATTACCACCACCTTAGGTAACGCTTCACTAATCCCCCATAATAGGAATTAGCTACTCGCACAGAATCCATCACCATAAGATCAAGGCTCTCCAAAAAGAACCAAAGTTCCGAAAACATGAATGCATGGACTCTCAGCATGCAACAACAACACATACACATTGGCCTTTCTCCTGACCGTGTATTCCACCATCAACATAATCCATATAACCAATAATACATACATACATACATACATACATACATACATACATACATACATACATACATATATATATATATATATATATATATATATATATATATATATATATATATATATATATATATATATATATATATATATATATATATATATATATATATATAAACAAGCAACATCTTTCGCACACCAGTACCACCATAATCATGCTTAATCAATCATTTAACGATACCATGTAAACATTTCATCATAATACAACAACCTATGTAATCAAATACTCATATTATCACAACATATTCAACCTCTAAAAACAATTATGTTAGATAGTAATTCATGTTAGCTTTCCAACCTTCAAATAACACTTGATTTGGACTTACGATTCAAAATTTATGATCAAAACCGTGTTGGAACCAAAATATGCCTGGACGCGACAGGGAAGCCAAACGGGCATGGCGCCCGCCACCAGGAGCTTCATGGCGTCCTCCATGGGTTCATGGTGTTCACCATGGACCTTCAGAATGCATATTTTGCATTTTCACCATTAGAGGCCTCCCGGACCTCCGATTTCGATTCCGTAAAAAACCCCGATCTAAGAATTCGACATACTATAATTATTCAATGATTAAAACATAAAATTCATATTATATCATAGATTAACATCAAAAAAACCATTCATTCTCATCAATTCATATGTACCCTAAACCTTCCAAACCCTCAAACATGGTGGAGCACATCAATATCTCAAAATAGAAATATATACACAAGTAGGCACACGAAATTCAGCATATAATCATCATATAAATACCATCATAGAATCACAATTCAAAATTATAAATTAAAACACCCAACCCTAAGGAGGTTAAGGGTTCTTCCATTCTACCCTTCCATCATACCCTTTACTTTTGCAATAAGTTCCCACCCTTACCTGATCTCCAGCAAAAGCCCTTGATCTTCTTCTTCAATCTCAAGCTTTTTCCATCCCTCTTTTCCTCTTTTGCTCTAATCTCACATACTGACAAAATCTCCCAAAAACCTAGCTTTTCTCCCAACTTTTAAAATATATAGTAACCTCCTTACGTTTGCTTAATTTTTATCTTTTCCTAATTTAACTCTAGCTTCCCTATTGTTACCACAAACTCTCCTCAAATCCCATAATTAGCCCAGATTCTTATTCTCTCCAATTTCTTATTTTATCAATAATAATAAATAATACTATAATTATTATAATCATTTTCTAACTTACTCTATCGTCTCACCACACCTTACTATTTCTACCACACCCCAACAACACATATTCAATTAATTTATTTAAAATGACACCAACATCTAATAATAAATAAAAAAACAAAAATCATCATGAATCATCAATAATTCAAAATAAAACAATTAATAAAATTTGGGTGTTACAACTCTCCCCCACTTAAAGAATTTTCGTCTTCAAAAAATTCCTTAAGTGAACAGATTCAGATACGAATCCCTCATCTGGATCTCTAAGCTCCCAAGTTACATTCCACTAGATGGTCCTCCCCGCTCTACCTTTAACAAGGAAATCTAATAGGTTACTCCTCCTATCCTCTGCAAAATCTAGTAAGGACCGATGAAATGCGGAGTGAGCTTTCAAGACTTCAAGGCTATACCAACACTAGTTACTAGGGTAACTCTAAAAAACATGTGTCTTCCATCTGGAACTCAAGTGCTTTCCTCCTCTTGGATCATCTTGATCTTCTCAGTCTTCTGCTGAATAATCTCAGGTCCGAGCACAATGCTCTCACCTGACTCATACCAACATAAAGGAATCCTACGCCTCCTATGATACAATGCCTCATGCGATGCTATCCAAATACTAGCATGGAAGATATTATTGTAGGTAAACTCAATCAACGGTAAAAAGATATCTCAAGCACCTCCTTGTTCAAGTACACAAGCCCTCATCAAGTCCTCTAGAGACTGATTAGTCCTCTCAGTCTGATCATCTATCTATGGATGATAAGCAGAACTCAGATACAACTTCGTACCAAAAGCCATCCGCAAAATCTCCCAGAACCTCGATGTAAACCTCAGATCTCTATCAGATATAATACTAGACAAAATACCGTGCAAACTGACAATCCTCTCAATATACAGCTTCTCCAACTTCTCCAACGGATAATGTAGTCTCGTCAGAATAAAATAAGCATACTTTGTCAACCTATCCACAATTACCCAGATAATATCACCATTCTTCACAGTCCTCGGCAATACAGACACAAAAGCCATTGAAATGCTATCCCATTTCCACTCACAAATAGACAATGGTTACATCAACCCCAATGGCTTTTGATACTCAATCTTTGATTTCCGACAAGTCAGACACACATACACCAACTTTTCAATCTCTTTCTTCATTCCAGGCCACAAAAACATCTTTCTCAAATCCTGATACATTTTTTTAGCACCGGGATGAATACTCAAACCACTCATGTGACCCTCTTCAATAATACTCTTCTTAAGCTCAAGTACATCAGGAAAACAATGCTATCTCTAAACCTCATCACACCATTTTCATCGACTCGTAAATCACCTATATTACCTTGGTTGATTAATGTGAGATGATCTATTAAACTTAAATCGGATCTCTGGCGCTCTCTGATCTCTTCAAAGATACCACTCGTTAGCTTCAACATACCCAACTTCACATTATTAGGAGTTTCTTCACACATTAAAATCATATCTATAAATTTATCAATCAGTTCTAACTCTCGAACCGTAAACATCGACATGAGTAAATACTTCCTACCTATCGCATCGACTACAACATTAGCTTTACCCGGATGATAACTCGAATCAAAATTACAATCTTTCAGAAGTTCAATCCATCTCCTCTGCCTTATATTCAACTCTTCTGATTGATAAATATTTCAAACTTTTATGATCATTGAACACTTCGAGTTTAAAGTTAAATAGGCAATGCCTCCAAATCTTCAACAAGAATACCACTGCTGCCAACTCAAGATCATGCGTAGGGTAATTCCTTTCATGAACTCTCAGATGTCTTGAAGCATAAGCCACAACCTGACCATTATGCATCAACACACCTCATATACCCATCTTCAAAGCATCATAATATACAACAAGGGTTCACTTAGATTCAGAAAAATAAAAAATGGAGCAGACATCAACTTCTTCTTAAGTTCTTAGAAACTCTTTTCATAATGCACATCCCAAACCTAGGCTTTACCCTTTCGAATCAACTGAGTTAACGATAATGCTAACTTTGAAAAACCTTCAATTAACTTCTTGTAGTAACAAACCAATCCAAGAAAACTTCTAATCTCAGTGACAGACTTCAGAGTCTCCCATTGTAACATAATATCTATCTTCGACGGATCCACAACTATACCACCACTAGAAATCACATGACCAAGAAACTCACTTCTCTTAACCAGAACTCACACTTGGGAAACTTTTCATACAACTGGTTCTCTTTCAATGTCTGCAATATAATTCTCAGATGTTCCACACTTAGCCTCACACTATCATCCTTCTTCACTAACGACACCAGCACACCCCATGACGAAACACTTTATTTTCAAGTAGATCTTCTAGTAGCTTCCTTAATTCACTCAAATATGAAGCATAATTTCTATAAGGATCCATTACTGGTTACTAAGTCGATGGCAAACTCAACCTCACGCTTTGGAGGTAAGTCACAGATATCCTCTAAAAATACATCTAGAAAATCACATACAATCGACAACTCAACCATTGCAACTTTACTGTCGACTTGCAAGGACGAAAACATCGTGAACACATAAGCCTTGCCTTCCAAGAATCCTTCTACTTGCATAACATATGGAAAAACTCTCCACCTTCATCGAACTCGACTTCATGGTCTAAAGTCAAGTCACACATATCTTTTAGGAAAAACATCAGGGATCACACACCACTGGCATAACACTAGCCGTTATATTGCTCTCTACTCTATGAGAAGCCAACATCAACAATACCTGATCGTTCTCCCTAAAAACATCCTAACTTCGCCGGAAGATAGGAATCTCGAATCCATAACATCTTCAGTGTCAGGAACAACACAACTTCGACATCACCTGAGCTCTTGCAATCAGCGGTACACTGCACCAACTTATCAAAACAATTGGTAAACACTTAGTTTAACTCCAACCATTTCATTCCCATAATAACGTCAACTTGTTCCAACCAAAGAAAAACCGTACATATCTTTAGGGAACATATCAGGATACTCAACACACCACAGACTCATCTCTAGTAAAAACATTACTTTCCCCTTCACAAGGAAGCCAACAAAAAGAATACCTGACCGTCTTCCCTAAATTATCACAACATTTTTCTAATTGGCACCATCCTCGAATCTGACCTTTCTTTGGGTTCAGGAAAATTATAACATTCTCATAACAGTCGAACTAGCCAACACCGTATTCTCTCTTGCAACAACATGATGTTCGAGCTCTCTAAAGTTGGAACATCCAAGAGAAGTAGTCGTTTACCCCCCACTTGTTTCATTCTCAACCTGGAAATGGAAAATAAAATAAGAATCGGCAGTGTTCTCATACATATGTCGCATACTAGGGAACAAACATAATTAAACAACCTGGCCGTACGGGCCAACCTGCTCTGATATCACTAATGTAACACCCTTCTAAACCCCACGTATAATTAACATAATTAATTAAACAATAACCAACACAAGGGTGTCCACTTTATAAAAGATATGTTATCCGGCCCCGTAACACGAGTTACAACAAACATATTAACCTGTCATTGCATGATCACCTTCATTTAGGTATCAGCACATTAGAATTCAACATCAACATTCAAAGAAACAACATACAACATTTAGTCTTAAAATTCAATTTTAATAACATCATAAAGAGTCGTAAATTGTTCAACTCAACAACTTAAAATATTCAACACAATACGATTCATCATAAAACATTATAATTTAATCCAAACATTTGACCCCAACCCGATGTTACATGGCCAGAGCAGAATTACACTACATAACAACAACTAATGTAAGTCACTACAAAGCTGCCTTCCACTTACTTCAAAAAGGTCTACTCCTGAGTATCTGCATGATGCCCATGTAAAGGCAACATTCAAATAGAAGGGGTGATAATTCATTTCAAAAATAAATGGCGTAGAATGAAGAATAGAGTACAACATCTACACAATCATGCACAACAACATATCACATTCTCACACCCAAATCATCATCAATATCATACACGATAACATCTTAATTATCATCAACATCATATAAAACTACATCTCAATTATCATTAACATCATACGCAACCACATCTCAATTATTATTACATCATACACAATCACATCTCAATTATCATTAACATCATATGCAACAACGTCTTAATTATCATTAACATCATATGAAATAACATCTTATCCAATAGTACATCAACAACAACCAATACAAATGCAACACTTATGCAATGTACTCCACACCAACTCGACATGCATATGGTACCAAATATGAACACTCAAGTTCATATCACTCTATGATCCCCACCATATGATTGATTCAATCTTGGAACCGGAGCAAACCAAAATCGCTACCATCACCATAGGTAACGCTTCACTAATCCCCCATAATAGGAATTAGCTACTCGCACCAGATCCATTACAATGGTATCTAGGCTCACCAAAACTTGTTACCATCATCATAGGTAACGCTTCACTAATCCCTCATAATAGGAATTAACTACTTGCACCCGATCCATCACAATATGATCGAGGCTCACCAAAACTCATTACTGTCATTATGGGTAATACTTCACTAATCCCCCATAATAGGAATTAGATACTCGCACTCGATCCATCATCATAGGATCGAGGCTCACAAAAAAGAACCGAAGTTCCGACAACATGAATACATGGACTCTCAGCATATAACAATAACACATACACATTGGCCCCTCTTATGACTGTGCATTCCACCATAAACATAATCTATATAACTAGCAATATGCATATATAAAAACAAGCAACATCATTCGCACACTAGCACCACCATAGTCATGCTTAATCAATTATTTAACAACATGATGTAAACATTTCATCATAATGCAACTACCCATGTAATCAAATACTCATATTATCACAACACATTCATCCCCTTAAAACAATTTCATTAGATAGTAATTCGTGTTAGCTTTTTAACACTTTGAACGATACTCGATTTGGACTTAGTAATAAAAAGTTATGATCAAACCCGTGTTGGAACCCAAATCGGCCTGGCCGCGACAGGGGAGCATCACGGGCATGGCGCCCGCTACCAGGAGCTTCATGGAATCCACCATGGGTTCATGGTGTTAGTCATGGACCTTTAGAATGCATATTTTGCATTTTTCACCATTGGAGGCCTTCCGGACCTCCGATTTCGATTCCGTAAAAACCCCTGATCTCAGAATTCAACATACTATACTTATTCAATGGTTAAAATAGAAAATACACTTTATATCACAGATTAGAATCAACAAAACCATTCATTCTCATCAATTCATATGTACCCCAAACCCTCAAACATGGTGGAACACATCAATATCTAAAAACATAAAATTATACACATATAGGCACATAAAATTCAACATATAAGCATCATATAAATACTATCATAGCATCATAGTTCAAAATTATAAATTAAAACACCCAACCCTAAGGTGGTTAATGGTTCATCCATTCTACCCTTGTATCATATCCTTTACTTTTGCAACAAGTCCCCACCCTTCCCTGATCTCCAGCAAAAGCCCTTGATCTTCTTCTTCAATCTCAAGCTTTTTCCCTCCCTCTTTGCCTTTTTTTCTCCAATATCATGTACTGACAAAATCTCCCAAATGCCTAGTTTCTCTTCCAACTTTTAAAATATATAGTAATCTCCTCACTTTTTCTTAATTATTATCTTTTCCAAATTTAACTATAGCTTCCATCTTCTTACCACAAACTCTCCTCAAATCCCACAATTGGCCCAGAATCCTATTCTCTCCAATTTCTTATTTTATCAATAATAATAAATAAAATTATAATTATTATAATTATTTTCTAACTTACTATATCATCTCACCACACCCATCTATTTCTACCACACCCCAACAACACATATTCAAATAATTTATTTTAAATGACACCAACATCTAATAATAAATAAAACACCAAAAATCATCATGAATCACCAATAATTCAAAATAAAACAATTAATAAAATTAGGGTGTTACAATGAGCACCTTCCCCACTTGTATTTTTCTCATATGAGGTCCACTGATGAAACTTATGTTTCCCCTTATTAGATGGAGTCACATAAGGGTTTTCGCAATAGTGATTTCCTTTTTTATTTTCATTAGAATTCTTATAGTGAGTATACCTAACACGTTTGTCTTCATCGAAGATCCTACACTTATTAACCAACACAAAGAACTGACAAATCTCTTGGTATCCAATTAATTGCATGATTTTTGGACATAACCTACTCTCAAACTTGATACACTTAGATAACTTTTCATATAACTAATTTTCTTTCAAGGTCTGCAACACAACTTTCAGATGCTTCGCATGATCTTCATCAGACTTAGAATATATCAAAATATTATCGATAAACACAACCACAAACTAATCTAGATAAGGATGGAAAATCATATTCATATATTTCATATACAAACTTGGTGCGTTAGACACACCAAATAACATCATAAAGTACTCATAGTGGCCATATCTTATTCTGAATGCAGTCTTTGGAATATCTTCTAGTTTCACTTGAATTTGATGATAATCCGACCGCAAATCAATCTTACTGAATACACAAGCACCAACCAACTGATCCATTAGATCATCAATTCTCGGGATAGGATACTTGTTCTTGATAGTAACTTTATTCATCTGTCGATAGTCGACACACAACTTCATGCTACCATCTTTCTTCTTAACTAGCAACAACGATGCTCCCCACGGTGAAACACTCGGTCAATCAAACTTCTTCTCAAGTAGATCTTTTAACTTTTTCTTCAAATCACTCAACTCTAAATCAGACATCCAATACAACATCAATGACACAAGACCAATACTAGGTACTAAGTCTATAGCAAACTCAACCTCACATTCTGGAGGAAAATCACTAATGTCATATGGGAATACTTCAGGAAACTCATACACAACAGGTAGATCTATAATCATTCTCTCGCTTCCCCCTCTTAAGAACACAAACACCGTGAACAATTGAGCACTCTCTCTCAAGGACATCCCTACCTATGTCGCGATCATGAAACTCGACTCTGTACTCCCCTCTGATTCAAGAAACAACACAACCTTATTAACACCTAAACTCTTGCAATTAGTGGCACGCTGAACCACCCCACACCCAAAACATCTCAGAGAAAAACAAGCTTCTTCCTCACTTGTTTCAATCTCGCTCCTGCTAGCAAGCAATTAGAAAACAAACGAGTGCCGACAATGTTTCACACACATTTTGCATACCAAAGAACAAACAAAATTACAAAAATATGGCCAGATGGACCGACCTGCTATGATACCATTATGTAACACCCTTAACCCTGAAACTCATATGAAAAAATTTAATCGACAACTTAAGGTGTCCCTATGACAACCATCCAAAAACTTTCGAAAACATTTAATAACATTCAGCAAAATTAGGATAATAAAACTTCAAAATTAAATTTCATAATTGAAGTATTAGGCTTTAAACAACATAATTCAACGTTAACTCAAAACATAATAAAAATGCCCATTTCCCGATGTTATAGATCATGGCATTTAATCGCTAAAAAGGATAATGATAAAATAAATGAAGATGAGCTCCAAGAAGCTATCTTCCACTCACATCAAACAAACTCTACTCCTGATTATCTACAAAATATCCATGGTGGATAACATAAAGCAAAGCGGTAAGAATACACTCATATATGTTAATGATGCATAAAACATCAAGGATAAAATAATTAAGACATAACATAGTCATACCTAAACGAAAACAACGAACCATAATGCAAACGTATTAATGCAATGTACTCCTCCTCCAAAAATGCATGTCGCGCAAAACATTTGGATGTTTGCGTTAGTTTATGAAATTATCCACGTCTCCAATTCCTCTATGGAAAATATTCTCTCTGAACAATGAGATCGTCACTGGCTCTCTCTAAGCATTGTACCTTGTTAATGGCTCTCTCTGAGCACTTGACCTCATCATCGGCTCTCTCTGAGCAGTGGACCTCGTCACTGGATCTCTCTGAGTAGTGGACCTCGTCGGACCGAAGTTCTACCAATCTTTGATATACATGAATGCATCGGGCTCAACAACAATTCTCAAAACACGTAAGAAACAATTCAACTTAAAATTCAAAGAAACAACATTCATGTTTCATAGTTGAAAAATGTTCTCTGTGAACAAAATGTCCTCTCTGGACAAGATTCTCTCTGAATCACAATTTTCCAATGCAAGGCTAACACAATAGTTCTCTCTGAACTACACAACTCAAAAATATGCTATATAATTATAACTCAACCATATAAACATATTATATTCACACATACTCATCAACAATACAAAATATTAATATATTATCACAACGCCACTCACCAACTGAGTAACTCATATTATTACTTATGTCAGACCACCAACATGGTAAGTCAACAACTATTCAAGGAAACTCTAACCTTATCAAAATAGCTAAAAATTCAAATTACTCAGGTTTCAATTCAACTTAATAATATTATTATCAATTACTCAACAACTTAATTTTAACTCTTTTTCCTTAACAACCTTAAATAAATAAAAATATTACTCAAAAGGTAACCTTATAATGTCAACAGTGCTCCAAACTCAACTCATGTGTATCCTATATTCTGATCTCCAACTCTAAACAACTCAAAATCAACTCTAAAAACTATCTAATAACTCTAACTAAATAAAATAGGACTCTTTAACTCATCAAAAAGTTAACGAAAGGCCATCACACTCAAAATTATTTAAAACGCTAGGTCTAACTCTAAAATTATCTCACTTCAAAATAGCACCAAATATTATATACTAATGATAAAATTATGAAGCTCTGTAGTCTAAAATTTATTTAAATTCTCTTTCAAACACACTTAACCATACCTCGAACAGAGTTATGAAACTCCATTTCTATTCATTTTAGTTCAGCCCTATCATAATAATTCTTGCATAAACTCTAAAATAGAATGTCTGACTTCAAAATAGCACGAAAAATTATATACTCGTTATAAAATTACTAAACTATTAAATTTTAAATATCATTAAATTCTCTTTCTAATGCAACTGATGGCACCACAAAAGGACTTATGAAACTCAAGTTACACGTGAAACATGATGACTAGCGCATGCCTGATATTGACTACACCTTTGGTATAAAAACCAACAAACTTCTACTTTTATAGTGCCCCTAGACCTGATTTCTCTACTTTAAAGAAATATTATCAATTTATCTTTCCAACACAACTGACGGTACCCGAGAAGGACTTACAAAACTTGAGTTATAAATGAAATAAGAAGACCAATCTCCTCATATGTCTACCTGCGATTTTCTGTGTTTTTCTTTCTATTGAACAAATTCGAAACTCACCTATTTCTTCTATTTGAGTTCTAACTGTAACAACAAGATTTGGTTCTGCATCTGGCCTTTAGTTTTGATGATAACAATGCATTATTTCTTAGAGAATAATATTGTATCCTAAATGGTGTTGTCTAGTGTGTAGCTTTTGCTAACAGGTTTTGATTTTGAAGATTTGGTGTGTGACATCATTAGACTCTGGACTCAGCATACTTTGACTCTAAAGAGATACAAAATTCCTTTACAAGATGATGTCAAGTTCTGGAACACTCTTAGACAACGGTTATGATGAACGTTTATGCTAAAGCTTCTAACATTGACTCTGATAGAAGAGCCTCTGAAGGTTTGTCAAGCCTTCAAGATTATGTGCTCTCAAGTTCTGAAGACTCTGAAGAACAAACTCTGAAGACCAGCTTCTGAGGAACTGTGTCAAGACTCTAAAGACCAAGATTTTGAAGATTCTCTTAACCAGACTCTTGATCCTTCTAAACATGCTTCAACATCATTTATTCAGAAGCCTCTAAAGATTAGAAGATAAGATCAAAAGGTTTTGCGTAAGGAAAATAGTACAAAGTACAAATCAGATGTTCCTTCCACTATGATGATTTTGTGGATTAAGGATTGTACTATTGTACCATTTTTCCTCCCACTATGCAAGCCGTTATGCAAGGCTACAACTGCATTTTGGTATTCCAATTCTATCCTCCAACGAATATTATTGTGCATAGAGAAAAGAAACACAGATAGAGCTTTTGTTCATTATTGTGTGATAAATTCATTGTACCTAAAATTGTGTTATTCTGCTTTCTTAGAAGCAATCTTGTAAACACGTTCTTGTTATCTCATTGATTGAGTTGTATTCTTGAGTGACTAGGGTTTAGTCAGAATTATTCGAGAAGACAGTGATGGGTAGTCTTTGTGCATCTGTAATCAGTTTGGTTATAGTGGATAAAGTCCTTATTGATAAGGCAAAATCACCTTGGCGGGTGGAGTGGAGGTAGCTTAGTTAACAACGAACCATGATAAAAACAATTGCGTCCTTTATTTTTGTTTGTTATTTTTCTATTTGATTGTGTTGGGTTAAAAAAGTTTGGATCTTAGAAACCCAATTCGAACCCCTATTTCTTGTATTTCTTGTGTTTCTTGCCACCCCAAACACACAACGATAAATACAACACTAATAAATATGGCTTAAATATCATAGATCTAACATGTTATCACAACAACATCATGGACTCAACTATTTAAGGATGATAACTCTAATTCTCGCCTTATCATAAGGCATTAACAAGGAGAAGGTCAAATTCAACATTCTCCTTATTGCAAAGTGTCAACAGAATATAATATCGCTTCAATTCACACATGTTAACCATGGATAATAGAAATAAACAAAAATCAAAGATAAGCAACCATAACAAGCAGGGTTCAACCATTCCAATTTTATATTTTTGCCTTATGCCATCAACAATGTTATCACGTTAACCTTACCTTATCAAAAGACATCAAAACAAATTATAAAACAAGGTCAACAATAATCAAGTACAAATAGAGAAACATTATCATAATAATCGGCTTAGAAGGTTTTTCTAAAATCTTTTTTGCCCACAAACATTATCATAGAGAAACAGAAAGAGAAGAAGGTAAGAGGGTAAGGAATTCTCACTATCCATATGCCTAAACACCCACATATGAACAATCCCCCATTACCCAGAAGTTTTGAAGATTGTTGAAATTTCTTATCTTTGGGATTTCCCCCCGCTTTCTGAATCCTCCTAGACTTGTCTCTCTCTTTCTGACTATTTTCTAAACTTTTTCACGTTCTCCCCAAAAGCTCCATTCACTTTACTATTTATTCTAACCTAATATTCCACTTACTCTTTTCACCTCTCAATTCTCCTCACACCCTCACTAAATCTCTATTTCTATTATTCAATTAATATTCTAACTAAAATATATATTAAATTACTCAAATAAACTCAATTAGTGAAATAACTCCATTATTTCACTAATTTTAATCACACCCTTAACTCTTACTCTAAACATATATTTCTCAATAATTTCTAATTATATAATAAATAATTTAATAACAATAATAATTCAAATTATTCTAACAACTCTCATCACACCCCTAACCCTTACTCAAAATACTCCTCACTCACTAATTTCTATTTCTCTGTTATCTCTAATATTAACTTAAAAACACGCCCACAACTCTATTATTTCTAATTTAAATATATTTTTCTAAACACTCTAAAATATATCTTTATTTTCTATTATTTCTAATATCAATTAAATTAACAATAATACTAATTAAATCTCCATCCTTCTTAATAATTCTATTTAATAAAAATAAAGCACTCAAATAAATATTATAAACTCAATTAAAAGGAATAATTAAAAATTATGGTGTTACAATTAACATGGAGATATATCAAGCCTCATTAACAAGACTCAAGATTTTTGGGTGATTATAAAATCAAAGATAATGGTACAAAAACTTAAAACTTCAGAGTGTGAAAGAGAGGATGTACAAAAGCTCGCCAAATTATATTCGTCTGAGTGATCAATGTATTATAAAAACATAAGGGTATTTATTGTAGTATTACGGGTGAACCACACACACACGCGCACACCCCAAAATCATTGAGAAGCCTCTCATTTTTTAAAATTAAAATCAACCGCATATGTTTTTGGAGCCTAGTTAGTTGATTATGAGGATTATCTGTTTGATTAGGAGAATTTTTACAACTATCCAATCGATTAGATTTTTTGTCTAATCAATTAGATGATGCCTAATCAAGTCCATAATCGAGTATGACAGTCTCTTAATGATTGATAACAACTATATATAAAAAAATCCATTTTGGATCTCAATAATCAATTATTTTAGGTGGTTAATCGATTAGATGAGTTAAAAAAACCCATGGATTATTTCCAAATTTATACCACACCTTGATCAATAATAGAGAGATTTTCTACCATTTTTTCACATGCAGAAAACATGAAAAACATCACTTTTCACTTCTTTCATCGCCTCTCTAAATCATTTTTATTTTTCTCATATTTTAGCCATGGTGCTTTAAGAGTGTTCTTGAATCTCAATGAGAATATTGTTTTGGATGGGGGTATAATTGTAAATTTATCAAGAGTAGATTTTTCTTTTGAGTAAATAATCCATCTTTAGAAAGTTATTATTATTTTTGAGTGTTAAACCATTTAAAAAGCTCATTTTGATCTGTGGGATTTGTCTAAGTTTTCCTTTGGTTTATGAGCTCCGCCATTGAAGAAAAACTCTCTTTTGGGTTCGCGAAGATCAACAAGTGAAAAATCTCTAAATCAGTTCATGAGCTCAGCCCGATCAAAAGCTCAATTGATTCGAGATTAGTCTAGTATAAAATCTCACTCAATTTTTGAGTTTAGCCTGGTATAAAAGCTCAGTAGGTTCAAATCATCCAGATATAAGTTTATGTTTAGTTTGGAGGATAGCTGTCATACCCCAATTTTGTCTGTGCATTTTAAATTTTCATGCAACCAAATTCACTTTGTTTTGTCTAGAATGAAATTTTTGTTTTACAGACAGACCGGTTGAATCGATTTCTTAGTTGCGCGTAAAATCAAACAGTTTTTTCAAGTTTGGGCATGTAACCGTCCGTTTTATTGATCTCCATTACATATAGTTTAATGTGGTGTGCTCATTTTATTTTTTCGTGCCTTTCCGCGGCCGTATGTTGATCTGTCTGAGCCTTTTCATCAGAGTATTTTTAAATGCGAGATTTGATTCGCGATTGCTTGTTTTACTGAAGTTTATTTTACGTAGATTATTTTAATGCGTTCATTTTGTTTTTTTGCGTTTGATTTTTTATTTATTTTAATTCCTTTTATTTTTAATCAAAATATCAACAAAAAAATAGAGGTGAATAATTAATCAATTTAATTTAATTTGTTTTCATTAAGAAATATTTTATTTTTTATTTCATCAATTTTGAGCTTTATTTTATCATTCAAAAAAAAACCCAAGGTTAATTTGGACTTTAAATTAAAATCTCAAACCCTAATAGTTACTATACTCCCTCTGTTCCTTTTTAAGTGTCACTTTTAAAAAAAATTGTTTCTTTTTAATTGTCACTTGTAAAGTTCAATGTAACATTAATTGCACTTTTGTTAAAATTACACCTATGTAATTATTAGAGAGAGAGAAAAAGTAAAATAAATTGAATAAATAATTAAGGGTATTATAGGTAAAAGAAGAATTATTGTTTGAAAAGTAACAATAATGATTAGCTTTTTGATATGTGTAAAAAGTCCAAAAATGACACATAAAAAGGAACGGAGGGAGTATATGTTAACTCATTGCTTTAGAATTGAAAGAAAAAACGCAGCCAGCGGTGCCCAACCACTTGTACCAATCTATTCTCTCCAATTCAAAAATAGAAAGAAAAAAAAGTAAACAAAAGTCGAGCCTTTCTTCTGATTCACGAATCTTCCTCTTCACATACACCAACCTCACTTTTATCAACCTACAACTCTCTTTTACTCGTCACTCACATCCATAAACTGAACTCTCCATTTCCTTTTTCATACACATACCTTGCCTCACTGTTCACACAGACCACATATAAACACTACACACTCCCTCATCTTTTTTTTGTCTTCATACCACAATATCATCATCCTTTCAACAAGCCTTCCACCATATTTTTCTTCTTCTTTTCCATTGTACACTCACGTTATCTCCCTTTTTCTTCAACTATAAAACACGACCAACTTTCCACCGTGAACCACACGTTCATCTTCGATCTGCAACCTACACCATCTGCACCAATGTCACCTTTCTCTCTCACCTTCATATAACTCACATTGTAGTAACTCTCTGCCATACCTAGTAACCAACACAGTCACAAATCCCCTTTGTTTTCATCTTTGTTGAAAATGCACCCCAACCTATGGAGAATTTCAATCAATCTTGATGAACAAGATTGTTATCACCCATACAATAACAATAAAAAGATGAGAACAATGGAGAAAGAAGTTAAATAGAGATGAAGGAGAAGAAGAATATTTTGTAGAGTTTCTCTTTGCCCACAACCTATGGAAAAACTTCTTATTCACTTTGCAACTACAACATACTATGAATATAATGTTATGAATACTCTATTCACTTCATTACAAGAATAAGGGTTACTCCTTCTATTTATATATTTAGGTTAACTTGGACCCCAAGCTAAAGCCAAAAACTATAAAAGCCCAAAATAGTTAACACTACTAAAAATAGGCCTAAGTCGAAATCCTGTGTGAAGCAACATGCTTCGACACTTTGACACACTAATATAACTCAAGACACTAGGTGATTCAACACTTCCTTGTTGTGTCAAGCAAATTGCTTCGAAGCTATCTACATTCATCATAACTCTTAGTCTTCTGAACACTTCGACCTGCACTCCCTTCGTCATGATGTCTGCAATCTGATTCTCAGTTCTGCAGTGTTCCACATTCATCTTCCCATCTGCTACCTGATCTCGAAGATAATGGAACCTCATCTTGATGTGCTTGCTTCGACCATGTGTTATCAGATTCTTTGTCAGATTGATAGCTAACATGCTGTCGATCTTCATGGTAGTTGCTCCATGACACTTCGCTATTATCTATTCGACCAGATTCACCATCCACATTGCTTGACATGCACAAAGAGAACCAGTTATGTATTCTGCTTCACACGATGATAATGCCACTATTGGGTCCTTTCTTGAACTCCAAGCAACTGGTACACCACCCAGCGTAAACACATAGCCAACTGTGGATTTTCGATCCTCATCATCACTACACCAACTTGAGTCAGTGTATCCTATTAGTTTGCACTTTTTTCCTTCATCAGCTGCAGGAAACATAATTCCATAGTCGAGAGTTCCTTTCAGATACTTTAGTATCCTCTTCGTCGCTACTAGATGTGATACCTTTGGCTTCTGCATGAATCTACTCACCATACCTACACTGTATGCTAAGTCAGGCCTTGTGCGACAAAGGTATCGAAGTGACCTAATAAGTATTCTATATTGGATTGGGTCGACATCATCTTCATCTGAATGTTTCGACAGTTGTAATCTGGACTCAGATGGAGTCGAAGTTAGGTTGCAATCTTGCATCTCAAATCTCTTGAGTATTTCAGCTGCATACCTTCTTTGCTGCATCATCAAACCTCTACCAATATTTTAGAATTAGATGCCAAGGAAGTATGAGATGTCACCCAGATCTGACATTTCAAATTCCTTGTTGAGATCACCTTTGAAGTCTTCGATCTCCTTCTTGCAGCCACCTGTTATCGATAATTCATCGACATAGAGACATAGTATAAGCAATTCACTCTTTCTTCTTCTTACATATACTCCATGTTCAGTTTTTCACTTTATAATTTCCTTCTCCCTTAGAAAGCCATATATCTTCTTGTTCCAAGCTCTTGGAGGTTGTTTAAGTCCGTACAGGGCTTTATGCAGCATGTATACCTTTCTTTCTTCTCCTTGTTTCACAAAACCAGCTGGTTGTGCAACATAAACTTTTTCTTCTAAGGGGCCATTTAGGAATGTACATTTCACATCCATATGGCACATCTGCCAATTGTTTATGTTTGCTAGACCAATAACTAACCTGATTTTTTCGGTCCTAGCAACAGGTGCAAAAACTTCGTCGAAGTCGATTCCTCATTTCTAAAGAAATCCTTTTCCCACAAGTCTCGCCTTGTGTCGAGTCACTTCTCTTTGGGATTCAACTTCACCTTGTATACCCACTTCACATTGATTTCCTTCTTGTCTTGGGGCAATTCGACAAGTGACCAAGTGTTGTTGACTTCGATTGACTTCAGTTCTTCGTTCATTGCTTTCATCCACTTTGAATCTTTCAATGCCTCAGCTGCATTGACTGGTTTGACATATGCATAGAAAGCACAATGTACCAGATCACCTTCTTTATTGACCACATCATCTGATGTAATCACACATTCTTGCAACCTTGCAGGCATGTGCTTTGTTCTTTGCGATCTGCTTGGGCCTGCTTCACCTCTGAATTCTTGTCGAACTTCTCTTTCGAATTCACTAGGTGGTTCATCACAAAAGATTCTCACTGAATCCTTCTTAACATTATCATTACAATCCCATTCCTTAAGCTCATCTATGGTCACGTCCTTGTTGATCACCACTTGCTTATTCATTGGGTCGAGCAACTTGTATCCTCCAATCGAATGATATCATATCAGGATCATCTGACTCGACTTGTCATCAAGTTTTCTTCTCAACTGATCTAGCACATGTCTATGCGTTATAGATCCAAACACCTTTAGATGACTCAAGCTAAGCTTGACACCAGACCAACATTCTTCTAGTGTGATTCCTTCTAGCTTCTTCGTCGGACATTTGTTCAGGATATATATTGCAGTCAACACAACTTCTCCCCATAATTCTTTGGGTAGATGCTTTCCTTTCAACATACTTCTAACCATATTCATGATGGTTCTATTCTTCCTTTCTGCGACTCCATTCTGCTGTGGAGTGTAGGGTGACACCATCTCATGCATAATCCCTTCTTTCACACATAATGTGTTGAAGTCTTTTGACACATATTCTCTGCCACCATCAGTCCTCAGAATCTTGATCTTTCGACCGCTCTGTCTTTCGACCATAGATTTAAACTTGAAAAATACCTCGGTCACTTCACTTTTCTTCTTGATCAGGTAAGCTCACATTTTTTGACTGAAATCATCTATGAATGTAACAAAGTATTTGTTACCTCCAATCAAATCCATCTGGAGAGGACCACATACATCAGAGTATATGACTTCAAGAATTTCCTTCTACCTGCTTCCTGCATCTTTACTGAATTTATTCTTGTGCTGCTTCACCTACACATATTCTTCACACACTTCATTTAGAATGTCGATTTCTGGTAATCCCGGAACCATATTTCTTCTCTTCAAATCTCTGATGTCTTTGAAATTAAGATGACCAAGTCTATAATGTCATATCCATTCATCTCTGTTGGATGCTGTTGCAAGGCACTTATGCTCTATCACATTAAGCTCAATCTTAAAGGTTCTATTCTAAGACATTGGAGCCTTCAAGATTAACCTTCCATTTGAGTCGAGAAATCTCATCATCTTGTCTTCGATCGACACTCTGTAGTTATTTTCGACTAACTGCCCTATGCTGAGCAAGTTTCTCTTCATGTCTGGTATGTAGAACACATTTGAAATTACTTACCTCTTGCCATCTTTCCTCATGATCACAACATCACCAACACTTTCAGCTGCTAGAGTGTTGTCATTTGCAAGTTTCACCATGTTCTTTATTGAGGGATTTATGTTGACAAACCAATCTTTCCTTCCAAACATATGTGATGAGCATCTTGAGCCCAAGTACTAATGGTCCTTGAATCACTCTTCATCTCTTCTTGTAATCATCAATAACGTCTCTTCTTCTTCATGTTTCACCAGCTTTGCATAAGTTTCTTGATTCTTATGCTTTTCTGTATAATCACTAGAATAGTGACCATACTTCTGACAATTGTAACACTGAATGTGACTTTTGTCTGAATTTTTACCACCACCTCTTCCTCTACCTGCAACACCACATCTTTGGTTGCCTTGGTTCCAGGGTTTTCTCTAATTAGACCAGTTTCCTTCTTGGTGATTTTGACCAGTCGAATTGTTGTAGCCTCCTCTGCCTTTGTTTCCATTCCAGCTTCCTTTTCCTTTACTTTCTTTTGCTGATTGAGCCTGCAAAGCGATATCACTCTTCGACTTTCCTGCAACTCTTTCAACCATTCTTTTTTCATGAGATTCAAGCGTCCCTTGAAGCTCTTCCTTTGTCAGCTTTGACAAATCCTTCGACTCTTCTATGGCTACTACCACGTGGTCGAACTTTGGAGCCAACAACCTCAAGATCTTTCCAGCAATAGATCTTGATGTCAACACTTCTCCACATACCTTGATTTGATTTACCAGTTTCGTAACCTTGGTGAAGAAATCAGTTATGTTTTCATTTTCTTCCATTTGAAGCAATTTATACATTCTTTTATGAGTTTGTAACCTCACATCTTTCACCTTCTCCGCGCCTCCAAATGACTTCTCCAGAATTTCCCATGCTTCTTTCACTGAATCTACATCACTAACCTTTTCAAAGTTATCTGCATCAACACATTGATGGATTATAAAAAGAAATTTATAATCTTTCTTCTCCAATTCTTTATGTGCAGCGTTTTCTTGATCTATCACGTTTTCTACAAGCGTTGTTACTCCTTCCTTTACAAGATCCCAAAGATCTTGATAACGGAATACAACCTTTATCTGCTTGCACCAATTCTCATAATTTTTGTTCTTGAGAATAAGAAGATTTGTTGGAAAATGCCTGTTTGG
Source organism: Lathyrus oleraceus (assembly GCF_024323335.1). Lineage (NCBI taxonomy): Eukaryota > Viridiplantae > Streptophyta > Magnoliopsida > Fabales > Fabaceae > Lathyrus > Lathyrus oleraceus. Next base: position 121,581,656 of record NC_066579.1, read on the forward strand.
ATGATTCATTACCATCGTGATTTTCTTCCCATGAATCGTTTAAACCGGAGCTCTTAATACCATATGTTGGAAATCCACCATAACCTATGGAGAATTTCAATAAATCTTGATGAACAATAAAGTTATCACCCATATAATAACAATGAAAAGATAAGAACAATGGAAAAATAAAGTAAAGAATGATGAAGGAGAAGAAGAATATTCTGTAGAGTTTCTCTCTGCCCATAACTTGTGGAAAAACTTCTTATTCACTTTGCAACTGCAAAATACTATGAATACAATGCTATGAATACAATATTCACTTCATTACAATAATAAGGGGTTAATCCCTTTATTTATAGATTTAGGTTAACTTGGACCCCAAGCCAAATCCCAAAACTGTAAAAGCCCCAAATAGCTAACACTACTAAAAATAGGCCTAAGTCGAAATCATGTGTGAAGCAACATGCTTCGACACTTCGACACGATAATACAACTCAAGACGTTAGGTGATTCGACATTTAACCTTCAACCCTCCATCTTACGTCTTTATCAATACACCACAAACACATGCTCACTTCAAACTAACCATGTATTCCGGCCACGAACATAACACGAACCACCTCTAACACACAAATCCGGCCAAGATTCCCTACCACCATGTGAACTGCCACTCTCCTTCATGAAACCACCACGTCTACACTCCAACCATTCTAACTCACCATACACACACCTGTTATTGTTCAGACGATGACTCCATCCTTTCCACCCTCACTACATCTTCACAACCATCAAATTGTAACTAATCGACATACACACACCAACTAACCACCTTCATCCCAACTGATCTGTGTACCCTCTAACTCCGATCAAAATCATTCCAGCCGCTCTCCTTTCTCTCTCAATCAAAAACCACAACACCAATGTTTTCTCACTTCCAGTTTTGACACCACTGCGCTAACAACATCACCAACATCATAACTCTTTGTTTGGTAAGTATTTGAATCGCCTTCTGCTGCATTTTCGTGTATTCATTATCTGTTGTATATATCGATTACACGGTGATCTATTAAAATCTCTTGATTCTGTAACGTATATTGTAATGATGTAAATATTGCGTATGTGTGTTGCTCTTTAATTCCTTGCTGTTGAAATCTGATTGAATCCACAAATTTGACATGATTCGTATGTCGTTACTTTACTGGATTTTCGTTTGATATAAGGATGTAATTTGTTGATGCAAATACATGTTGTTTGGTCACGTTCGGTGTTATTTTTCGTATGATTAGTTGTGTTATGTTACAATTCATATGTGTTAACTTTTGTGTCATCGTGTTACTTTTTGTTGCGTTATGTTAACTTTCATTTGGATATGTTAACTAAATCTACGCATTACATTTCATATGCTTATGCTTGATTCAATTTCGATATGTATATTGTGTGTGTCACCGTGTTACTTTTCAATTTGTTATAATAACTTTCATGTGGTTGCTTTAACTTTCTCTATGTTTCATTTCATTTCATCGTGTTAACTTTCTTGAGGTTGCGTTTCATTCGTTATGCTACATTAATTTTTGTTGAGAAATCTCTGTTCGCGCGTTAACTTTTGTGACGTTAGAATTCGCGCCACCGCATTAGAATTCGCGTCCTAGCGTGAGAGATTGTGACCTTACATTAGAACACGTGGCCTTGTGTTACAATTCACGTGTTAACCTTCGTGACGTTGGAATTCGCGCCCCGCATTAGAATTTACATCCTCGCGTGAGAACATGTGTCCTCACATGAGAACTTGTGCCCCCGCATCATAATTCTTGGCCTTGCATTACATTTGTGTGTTAACTTTTGTGATGTTAGAAATCACAACCCCACGTTAGAATTGGTGACCTTGCATTACAATTTGTGCATGAACTTTCGTGACGTTAGAATTCGCGTCATCGCATTGGAATTCGCATTCTCGCATGAGAACTCGCGGCCTTGTGTTACAATTTTCATCTTTACGTTTTTACCCTCACATGTTAACTCTTTTTTATTATTTTGTACGACTTTTCTTCAAACCTATTTTCAAAACTCGATTAAATGTTTTTTCACAATAAAAGGGAAGAAAAAGGAACAATGTATTGTCTACTACTCTTTTCCCCGACTCTTTGGATACAAGTTATCTAGCTCGACCATCCGAGTATTGTCATTTGTTAAAAGCTCCTAACATGATTCATCTTTAACCTCTTTCTTAATAAAAACGTAATCAATCTTATTTTCATAATAAATTGGACGAAAAAGGAACTTCTAGTGTCTACTATTTTTTCCCTGAATACTTGGATACGAGGTGTATAGCTTGGCCATTCGAGTGTTCGTCTTCCATTCAAAACACTTTAACCATATCTAACCTTTTTGCAATTAATTGGGTGAAAAAGGAACGGTCTATTGTCTACTATTATTCTCCCAATTTTTTGGATACGAGTTATCTGGTTCAACCTTTCGAGCATTCGTCATCCACTCAAAAATGATTCAACACATCAAACTTATTTTTTCTCGCCCCCACGCGATTGAAAACATTTTCAAAAACAAACAATGTTTTATCCATTCTACCACGATACAAACAAATGCTTAGGCCTCCCATGCGTGAGCGTACAAGCAATGTTTAACCGCTAGAACGCGGTCAAACATGATCCTTTCTACCGCGGTACAAACAAACACTTAAGCCTCCTATTCACGAGCATAAAAGCAACATTTAACTGATGGAATTTAACCTAAACATTTGTTTAATAAAATAAATCGACCAACACTTATTTTCTACTAAGAACTACATATCTTTACGTTCCCCATTGCACCTGGGGATACGTAGGAGCAAGATTCGCAATCTTGTCAATCACCCTAATAAAAAACCTTTTTGCAGCCTTTTCTTTTTCCTTTTACACTTTTAATCATTCAAAGAAAATAAATGACATACGCTAACATTCTAATTGCAAATCTAACTAAATGGTTCTCATTGAGTGCAACAGATGTGATGGGTGTTAATACCTTCCCCTTGCATATTCAACTCCCAAGCCCGAATTTGGTTGTGACAACCATTTTCTTTTTATTTTAAAGGTTTTATCGATATTTTCCATTTACTTTTTGGAATAAATAAAGTTCGGTGGCGACTTTGTTATCATCTGCGAGCATGCGATGCACTTGTAGGTCATATTTCTCTTGATGCTACAATAGCCAACTCAAAACTCCATTTTGGTTTAGACCAGCTTGTGAAAAATCTTTGTTTGGCTTAAAGATACACTGATTGAAGCTATGTTTGTTGTTTGGATTAGAGACTAACTGCTTCAAGCCATTTTTTGTTGTTTGGTTATAAGTTAGTCTGAAACTTCAGTTCCATGTATATGGGGGATTCGTGGGCATAACCTTCTAAACACTTTCAAGCATAATGGATACTCCCAAGATCAATTCTTGGGAAGAGGATAAGCTCACTTCATTAGACCGAACCTCTATAATTCTCCGGTGTCATTAATTTTCTCTTTTCTCTTTTATTTTCCACTTAATTTCTTTATTTTAAATTTGCGCTGCATACTTATTCAAACTTTTTGATAAAATGGTTTCAAAGTCTAATTTCAAAAATGATTTTATTGTCTACCAACGCTTTTCAAACCTCCATAATTCACCCCCTCTCTTGTGTAAGGAGTCACATGTCCAATATCATCTACTTGAGTGAGTCATGTGGAAGTTTAGGAATATGTCGGGAATACCTAGAGACCCCACTATTGTTGCTCATGCCATTGTCCTCTATAGGGATGTTGAGGAGATTTTTGCAACTTATTATGATCATATGGTTCCAAAAGGATGTACTTATGGTGCCACATCCTTGTCGATGAAATATGTTATACGACTATATTCAATGGCTATATACAGTGTCACAACCTTACATGACATCATATGCATAATGAGATCGTTCGAGGCCAACTCATCAAGAGATCTTAGAGGGGCAATTGGCTAGGGTAGACAATGTTATTGACGTGTTACTAATATGTCATGGTATTGTGGCTATTGGGACAGAGGTCATAGTTAGTGATGAGTTCGAGGAAGGCACTCCTCATATGACCACTCTACAAGTCATCTTAGTAGAGGCACAACATGCGTTACAATATAAGCGACAAAGAAGGAACATGGGTGTCAGATATACACAATTGTTATATTTTACTTTTTTATATTTTGAGGTTTTGTATTATGGTTTTTTGTAGTATTGATTATGATATTTTGACATTTTGACATTTTAAGCATTTAGATATACGTCGTAGTTCTTCTATTTTGGTACTATTATTGAACGAAAAATGTGTATGGTTTATTGTGGGATTGATTTATAAATGACTTATAATGTAAAGTTTATTAAAAAATGTCAAAATTATCCTAACTTGTTGTCTAAGGGTGTAAAATTATGTCTTGAGGTTAATCCAGATATTGCAATCTAGAACTATGTTTTTTCCATTATTAAGGAAAGACAAAAAAAAACTCAGCCAAGGTTAATCCCGAGATTGGAATCCGAACCGTTTTTTTTGGCAAAAAACAGGTGTGCCTCATTGATGAAGTGATTTTTTTGCATAATAGGAGCGTCCTAATTTTAAAATTTGGACGATACGAAGAGAATTTCGGGGTTTCCATAGGGTGTTTGATCACTACATGGAGTGTATGTAGTGAAAACACCCAATTTGAAAAGAGTTATAGTTTGGTTTATTATTTGAAAAGTAGTGGAATATGAGGGAAACTTCACTATGTGAGCGTGTCTGTTTTCATGATTACATAACGAGGGCTCTCATTTATTTAACTTTGATAAAAATTAGTACCTTTTTTTAAAGAAAAGTATTAGTATTTGTTTCAAATAAACTAATACTTATGAGTTTTATTTTGATATAAATGTTATAATATATATTTCATCCTGGCCATGATTGTTTGGAAATTGAGGCCAATGATATACAACACTCATACATCTCAACCCAATGATGCTCATTTACTAAAGGACAAAGTTATGATAGTTCTCACATCCAAAATGGTACATTGCAGTCACGGTGGCGTAAATCTAAATTTGAGATCGATCAGAACATTGATGTCGTTTGTGAGAATGTGAAATTCGCACTGACCCCTTAGTCTTGATTGGGGGCAACTGTTCTAGACTGACCAAAATAGTCTCATGTTTCCTAAAAATCAATGCTATGGATAATTTATATGCAACACTCATACACCTCAACCAAACTAGACGTCTTTTCTATACGATAAGGTCATGAGGGTTCTCACACCCAAAACGTACAATACCTCGTAACGGCAGTGAGATGGATTTGATTAAATCAAACAATATTCTATCCAGCATTCTATGGTGTCTTAGGCTCCATACCTACATCTACATATTCTATTGAGGTGTGCATGAAACAAAAATCAATTTCAAATTGAAATATTTTATGAGTACTTAAATGATTTGAATATTGAATTCTAAATTGTAATTTGTAACATTAGTCTAAGATTTATTAAATAATTTTATTAAGTAATTTTTCTCTATTTTAATAAGATTATTTTAGCATTGTAATCATTTATAATATATAAAAAACTAGGGTAATGCTAACTTGTGTCCCTAGGGCACAAGTTAAGAATCAAATGAAGAAATGTTATCTTGGAAATTGTGTATTGATTTTAATAAAAATATAAAATTAATTTTTTAATTGTTTTTTCCAATATAAACTTTCTATAAGGGGCTTTCTTAACTTGTGCCCTTGGGACACAAGTTAGCTTTACTCAAAAAACTATTTATCAACATAGAATCACATAGTTCTCAATTTCGGACTCGCTTCGGCATTAACCCTTTGCCATTGTTGCTGATTTTTATGTCATTTATTACAAATTGTTGTAACTTTTCCAATAATATTTTATCTATTTATTCCTATTGCCACTATTTTGCATTTTGTGTTTGGTTTCTAATTGTCGTTTAACCTTTATCACTTTTCATTCTTGTTAGACCCACTTAGAGATCCTTTTTCCACAAACGACCACACACCACTAAGATCGCTACTCGTGGATCGAAGATCCCAAAATACAGTCACTATAAATTGTTGCAAATTAATGATGAGGAGACATTTTTCGTCTACCTCTTTGTTTCTCTCGAATTAGTATGGGTCATTTTAATACAAGAGAACAACACCTCCTAAGGCCCAATTTATTTCATTTGAAAATTATTACAAGGGGAAAAATTGCTCGATCAGAAAGTGGAGAAAATTGGCCAAACCCTTGTAAAAAGACACAAAAGTTGAGACATTATTTCCATGCACAACCCATTGTGTTAAAACCAAACTATCTTATTAGGATTATATTTTTAAAGCCATACTTAGACCGAAGAATGACAAAATGAGCTATAGAATTCTCTGAATTTGACATTTCATACGAACCAAGGAAAGCACTAAAATCTCAAGTGCTAGCTAAAATCATCACATAAACTACAACCAAAGATCCAAACACATCACCAAGTGGGAAATGTTCGAGGATGGATCATCCAACATAAAGGGCAAGGATCCATACTCCTATTGGAAAGTGACCACATTCTTATATTGGAGGTCACAGTAAGATTTTATCTCCTCACCTCCAATAATCAATCATAATATAAATTGTGCTTATCCGAACTACAAATGGAATTTGAGATAGGAGCCTAAAATGTAGTAATTAAGTCTGACTCACAGTTGGCCACATCACATGTCCAATTCGAGTACCAGACCAAAGACATGATCATGCAACCGTATTTAACAATTGTAAAAACTTAAGGGATTTAAGAGGGAGTTTTCAAAATTTTAGCATCTTAACGGAACAATCTCGTTGAACGGATCTTAATTAAATCATTAATCACAAATGAAACACGACATAAGGATTTCGAATTACCTCTTGAAGTGTTTTTTTGGCTTTGATCACGAATTTGAAAAATATCATCGTCTCTACGAAGTCCACGCTAGTACAAAATGGAACGCGGTGTTTACCGTCTCTTGTTTTGAGAAAATTGACAATTAAGATTGGTAAGGGAAATAACTCATCTATTTATAGAGAGCTACTAAAACCCTGGTGCTCTTACTTTGGACTTTTTCAAAATAAACCCAATCTTATTTAATTAAAACTATTTTAATTAAATAGAATATTATTGTTATATTTAACTAAACTCTTTTAATTAAATAAAATAAATATTAATTAAATTAAATCATATTTAATTTAATTAACGGGTAATTCTCATTTATTTAATTAAATCATATTTAATCATATAAACTATATTTGCGCTAATTTATTAAATAATACAATTAACATCTTATTAAATTAAATCTTATTTAATTTAATCATTTGTTCTATTGTCAGTACTCTATGCGTGTGACCATGTATGTTCTCTTTACGTTGGCAATAATACTAAATCATATATTTAATATTATAAACAGTGAGCGGTATCTAGCAACTCATCACTTTTACCCAGTAACAAAAATGTCATGTGATCTGATATAATCTTTCTATGATAATGATCATGTGTACAATTACCTTTCTTCCCTTATATCTATATTAAACACAATGCATATAATGTGTCACCCCTGTCTAGTGCAATATTTTTATTCCTTGATCCCTGAGTATGCTTGATAACAACAAATAAGCACAATATCACATATTGACTTATTTGAGCACGACCATGCATTTTACAGCCATACTCTCTCAAGGGACCCATAAATATTACTTCCGTATATGTAAGAGGGGAAAATCCCATCTAGGTCACTCATGTCCCTCAACATGATTTATAAAGTACCCATAAACCATCTTTATGGTGATCCTTGTAGCGGTAAATTCATGACCATCAAGCTATAGATAAACTTGACGTTAATAGAACCAGAGTCACCACCGCGCTTTTATTGTTTCCAAAGGAAAGGGGAAAAGTACGAACAAAATCCAAAAAGAAGAAGTTTTCAAATCAAAACTAATAAAATGTCAGAGATTACAGGTAAGGGGGTTGGTTACACAAAGGGAAGGTGTTAGCACCCAAAGTGTCATAGGTACTCCTAGGGAGCCCTTGATAAAAATATAGAGTGGGGGGATGAGAAAAGAATTCATTAATTATATTTTTGTGTTTGACAAGACCTTCGGTCTTATGTCTACGTACCAACATAAAAATGAGGAATCAAAACCCCGTAGTTCGTGGTAAAAATTTCAAAGAAATTTGTGGATTTATTTTAACAAAAGTTTTAAAAGGGAAGGCACAAAAGGCCAAAGACTTGAATGGGGTTGTTAGTTCTTTTTGTACTTTTGAAATTAAAGTCAACATGGTTAAGTTCATTCACAAGTTTGATTAAGAATAATGTTTAAAAAATTCAATGGCATAAGGCCAAAGTTTCTAATCATTAAAACATGTCTAAGTTGAAAAACACAAAAAAAAAAGATTTTGAAAAGAATGAGGGATTTGAAATAAAAGAAGTGGGAGGAGACGAAGGGACTATCCTAGACAAAAATTAAAAGTTAAGAGTTGAAAAGATCTGACCAATGGGATGCAATCCACAAGACAAGAATGTCAGATAGAAACTCATTTTCCTTTGGACTTTAGCAAGCAACAAGCATAAGAAATATCCAAGCAAACCATATGAAGACCATGGCATCAAATAAAGATAGCCATAATATCCAAGCAAGCACTCCAATAGCTAGCAGTCTTCAATGTCTTCCAATGTATTAGATGAAAACATTCCTTGTGGTAAACTCAAAAACAATCATCAGACATTAACAATAATAGCAGTATAATAATCAATCACAGAGACAAGAGGACAAATGAACCAAAAGCACGCAAGGTTTGCATCAGATGAAAGGCACAGTCGAGGATAGCTCAGTCTTGGATAGTGGCGTTGGACAAGTCCTCAAAGCATAAGGAAGTTTCCTATTCTAAGTCCAAAAGTTCATATCAAGTCCAATAGTCCACCAAAATATTTTTTATGATTTTTGTTGTTATTAGGTATTTTAAGGTCTTAAGACCATAAACAAAAATAAAATCACAAGTACACAATATATACAATCACAAGATATGACTCAAGTGAGCAAAGTGAAAAGGATTGAAACATAAACATCTTGCATGAAATATAAATGGTAATGAATGATAAAGGTACTGAAATTTAAATTGCATTAAATAAATGAATTAAAAGTAAAACAACATTAATAAAGAGTTAGTCCAAGGTTAGTGAAGAGTTTTGATTAAGTAATTCTTTGGAGAACACTGAACCATTCATTCACAAGTATGAATACGTGAACCAAGACATCATCCACGAGAAGGGCTCCAACTTGGATAAATCAACAAGTATGCCACTAGCTCTCATGAAAGGAAAAAAGGTCAAATTTTCACACAATACCATGAAGAATGAGAGACTTACAATCTCACTTACAAGAATGGTATTCCTTTTTGGACAAATTTAGCTATATGTTAAGCAATCATAATTGGACTTATGTAGAAGTTACAACTATCTGAGGCCGAACAATAAAAATATGGGTGATAATGCATGTTAGAGACTTGGTACAAAGAACCAAACTCCTAAAACATACCACACACTAAAAATAAAGATTGGAGGGACCTATCTTAGTCAGGCTCATGTTGATTCATCTGACACAAGGTCATTGATGAGTCAACTAGCATTAGACATGAAGAGAATTCATTGGTCCATGATGAATTGGGGAAGAATAGGGATGAAGATGAAGAGGGAAGGGGAAATAGAAACCCAAATTGATCATAAGAGGAATTTCATCTGATCAATACTATCCATTCATTTTGGGGAATTAAATGTACATTTCATCTACCCCATAAATCCAATAGTATTGGTTAAATAAAAGTCAAATCACCCATGACCAAGGCCAAATAAAAAGTCAACCATCACAAGATCAATTAAATGGCTCAACAATTTTTTTTAAACAATTAATCAATTCAAAATCATTTTTAAAATAAATAAAAATGCATTTTTAAATGGACAAAACCTCAAATCCCTTCAAATCACCAAATAAATGGCCAAGGGATTTATCCTAGGTCAAATAAAGTCAAAGGACCTTAGACAATTTTTTTTAGAATTTTTGGAAAGTCAAAAGTGTTTTAAAATATTTAAAAACAACGCAAAAATCAATTAATTCATAAAAAATATCAAAATTAATCCAAAAAATGATTTTAATTCAAAATATGGAAAGGGAAAATATTTAAAGATTTTTGGTGAAAGTCCCATATTTTTTGGATTAAAAATGAATTTATTATGAATTAATCAAAATAAAAGGATTAAAATAAAAATCAGAAAATAAAAAGAAATTAGAAAAAATAAGGATCATCAGATCTCCCTCATTAATTGAGGTGGCCTATCTGATGGCCACACGCATGCTAAACATGGTGCACTAAGTCAAACGTGTCACACACATGGTAATCTGAACCAATAGTTATGATTAAAACATTTAAACACAATCAAACGGTTTAAGGGTGCCAACTCTCCACCGGAGCCCTAACTTCGGTCTTCTTCTCCGGTGGACCTCACCGGACTGGTCCACCACCAACCTCCACAAAAATGGAAAGTGAGTATACTATTTTGAAGGAAAAAACCTCAGGATTCCAAATCTGACCTCAATTTCTTCTAATTCCACGTATATTGAAAGATACATGGATATGAAATTTGAGAAGTATGATCTGAGTTGCTTCGAAGAGAGGACTTCAATCTTGTCGCCTACATTGGTAGGACTTCAGCCAACCAAAAATTAATTGAAATGATGGAGAATTGAGAGAGAATCAAAGAGAGAAAGTTTAATAAAATTCACCTTTTATTTGCAGTGATGAAGCTCAATCTGGATCTCAATTTGCTTGGGCTTGCTTCTACTTACTTGGAGGAGATGAAATGAGAGCTCAAATGGCTTGGACTCTTGGAGTTTCAACTTCAAAACATAAGTGAAATTGAAACTCGATTTCAATTGAAATCCTCAAGATTATCCTATCAATGGAGGGTGGGAAGGTTGCAGGAGCAAAGCTTGGGCAAGGTGTCCTCAATTCTGAGCATAATGGCATGTGTTTATAGGTCTGGCAATTGATTTCCACACATTTCCATGATTTGTCCAAAAATAGTAATTTAAGTGTGCATGCTTGCATGGGCATGTGACAGGCCCATGAAATAATTGGAAATGGTCCAAAATGATGTGTAAACCAACCTGAAACAATAACATGAAGTCATGCATTAGTGAAATGAAACTTGACTATGGAACTTACCAAATGAAGCCATGCATTCCACCCATGCGCAAGTCCTTCAAAAATGCTCCAAATGCCATGATCTTGGACTCTTTGGAAAGGTAACATGAAGGGGAACAACTTTTTTGTTGAACACTTTTCCATTTAGAACTTGTATCATGATGAATTTTGAGGTGGACGTTTGTAGAAATCAAACATAGTTGAAAAACTTCAAAGTATAAAGTCAAATGATCACTTTTTCCACCTTGAATAACTTTTGCTATGAGCTTCAAATGAAAATGGTTCCTTAATCAAAGTTGTATCTATTTCATTACTCTTAAATTTGGTCATAAATTTTATACCATTTGAATCTTGCATGAGGGAGTTATGGATTTTAGAAGTTGAGGAAAATTGATTGTTCAATGGTAATGGCCCAAAATGACCTATAATGTTTCCTCCTGGAACATGTCCTTGCAAGTAGAATTTTACATTTCTTAAAGAATAAAATTTGTATAAGTCACCTTGAAATTAATGATAAAACTTGGATGGACTTCATATCATAAAAATGGAGCAATTTATGGTTCTTGGAAGTTGACCTTCCATCTAGGGCACAAACAAAATGACCTATAATCTTTCACCATATAAAATGACTTTCCAAAAAAAATTAGATCTTGATGTTAACATGAAAGTTGTTTGTAATGTCATAAAGAGTAAAGTTTCTCTTGTAATAATTTTCATATGATACAAATTGTAGGAGATAGGGTCCAGGGAACCCTAGATTTGACCAGTTGACTTTTATGGTCAACCTCCTTGAACCAACTTGCAAACTTGAAGTTCCCTAGATCTTCGGGGCTCATGGAGAATCATATATGCATAATATAATGTGTAATGGAGTATCCCTTGAGATCTTTGATCAATTGGTGAAGAAACTTGCTGAGGAAGTCACGCAAGATACCCAGATGAATTAGGGCTTCAAAGGCAAACAAGCTTCAAACTCTTGATTAATTATTGATCAAAATGGTAAATAAAGAATATGGGGATCCATATATTATGCTTTGAACCATTTTGAACCTTTTATGACTTGGTCCCTTGCATTGAGGGTCTTAAACCCTAGTTGTGAGCTTGATGAGGCATAGGTGGACATACACACTATCTACAAAAGAAACAAAGATACACATAGACATATTTTTGGTATTTTGGTTAGTAAACAAATAAAAATAAATTATGATACAATCACAAATTCTTGGTGATCTCTCCCAATGAAAACCCAATGAATGAAGGGTAAGGAGGATGCCAATGTGTGATCCCAAAGCCAATACAAGTGATGAGATAGCATGAGGGATCTTAGGGTTAAAATTGGGGTCTTACAATCATGTTATGGACAATGTTCGATTACAAATAAAGTACTCAACTACACATCTAGGATCCATAATGGTTTCAGGTCGAAGGGTTATATACATCATTATCACTATGAGAATAACTTATGACACTTACATAACAAACTATGAAGTATTCTCATGGTGGGTCAATCCAGTATAAATATTACTCCTAATATTTAACCCTACCTGAATAATTGATATCTCATATCCGTGACTTGTGAGATACAGTCACCAGTCTACTCACATAATAGTCTTTATGCATTACTGTTGTCCAATATGATAGTAAAGCTTGACTACAGATACTTTAAGAATAATGTCTTTATGTTTAATAAAGTCTTATGATTAAGTCACACTTAATGTATCATTAAAAAAACTAATTATTCTAAGGACTTTATTATGTCATATACAAGTAAAATAATAAATACAATACCTAATAAGCATATAGATTAACAAATAATATATATATATATATATATATATATAATATATATATATATATATATATATATATATATATATATATATATATATATATATATATATATATATATATATATATATATATATATATATATATATATATATATATATATATATATATATTATATATATATATATATATATATATATATATGTATATCAATGCCATGATACAAAAGCATATCCAACCAATATTGATTGACTATTAGGGGTTACTCCAACAATCTCTCACTAGCACTAGAGTCAATCAGATATTAATTTAACACATATCTCCCTATTGTGTGTGCCAAGCATTATCTAAGCATGCTATTTTATATTGTATAAGAAACTCTATCTTATGTTGGTAATATACACCTCTTCCAATTTCATTTTTCGATCTTCTATCGAAATAAATTGAAGTGTCAAAATATATATACATGGATCGCTCGTGAGATCAAGTTTTCCGAACTTACAAGATTAACCCATTATCATTTTGAATAAGATAAATATGATCTGAAATACAAGAAATACAACTTTCTTCCCAAGAATTAGAAAAGCGATCCAAATCATATAATTGACCTTTGTACAAGAAACGAAAATTGTCTGAGGCTTTTTTCAACTTATACAATTGTCATCCAAGCATAACATTTAATTTATACTGTGATATGAATATATAGCTCATAATTTTTGGAATAACATCATTGAAACTCCTTTAGAATGATTGTTCCCATCTACTTTCAAGAAAAGGAACACCAGGTCCTTTTAAGATACCCAAAAACCTTCTTGATAGTGATCTAGTGATGAATACTTCAATCATTTTTGTACTTATTTTTTATGCTCATAGCATACAGTGTATCTAGTGTAGTACATATCATGGTGTTCTTTTTCTCATCTAATGAGGTAAGACATTGTTTATTAGACAAAATATCATGCCACACATGCAATAATCTTATTTTGAGATTATGCATATTAGGTGTCTCAACACTTCATTGGAATATGTACTTGTGCTAGGATTGAGATTCATCAACCATCTATCTCTATAGATTCTGATTCCTAACCTTTTAGGAAACATCACCTAGGCATTTCATCAGAACTATTTCCTTAACCATGTCCTACATTGGTGTTGTAGGGAATTTGTTTTTGATGATTAGTATGTCACCTATATGCTATACTAGATTAATGCAAATACTCCCACTAACTTTTATGTGAACAAGATTTAAACTTTACATTTATTAATCCAATTTTTCATAAAACTTCATTAATAAAAGGATTCAACACAAAAATGATTTATCGAATTCATAAATGGATTTAGACAACTTATACACCTTTTAGAATCGAGATCATTTATGATCTTCTCCAAATCTCATGCTACATGAACCAATGTTACAACAACAACTCCCTTGTTGAATTGGTTCATGTTCCATTCTCATAAAGATATATGCCTAAATTTCTTCCAGTTCTATATGACTCCCACTGGCTCCTTTAGATACATAATATCTCTAAATGAATACTCTAGTTCTAGCGACAAAAAAAATTGTCCTATAAAGTGTTATACAATATGTGTCCCCAATTTTCATTAGGCTACATCCATAAATACATCTTCATCTAGATTGTGATCAAATTTACTTAATAAACCTTACAACCCAAAAGATCATAAATACAAACTGGGTACTCTTACCTTCATATCAAATACGGTGTCTCGGCGACTATTTTAAATGAAATTGGTTATGGATATGAATCATTGTATATAAAATAATTTATAAAAAAAGAGTCACAAAGATATAATTGAGCAATATTAGATCAAACAATGTCAAACATGATACAATTCCGATGGTCATTCTATTCTTTACATATGTATTTACCACATCGAACAATTAATATAGTCTTAATACTTTTTCAAGTTGTTTCCTTCTACTTCATTCTTGAACTCTTCTCAAAATAATTCTAACTCGTGTCACATTCACAAAGCCATAATTACTGAGTTTGTCAGTAATATAAATGAAGTAAAAGAAACTTAGTTCATCTAGCAAATATGTTTAGAGGTTCATATACACCACACATGTATATAATCAAAATATATCATATGTCCTTTCACTTTAGTCGATTATTTGAGACATTATATATATCTTCTAAAATTAAGAGTTGCATCTATCAAATGATTTAAAACCAAATGAATCCAACAATCTATTCTCATAAACTTGGAAAATGCATCTCTCAATCATTTGGACTAAACATTAATGTCATTGATATACACGAGGTTCAAATCTTATTTGATCCATCCTAAATTTGTTATAGATGAGCTTACCAAGATCATAGAACTAGAATCCACTACTTGATTTAGTATTGAAACCACTGTTTTAGATAATCATAACAACATTTGTCCATTATCAAAACATGCACTCCTTATCTTGTCAATACAAGATTTAGAATTAATATTTCTTTTACTAAAAAAAACTTAATAACAATTATTTGGCTTCACCCCAAGCTTTAATCTAAGTCTAGCCATAAACTCTTATAGTCAATGAAAACTCATTTTTCCATTCTAGACGTAAGATGACTCAAATTATAATCAATATCCTACTTCTTTAAAGACTCTTCACATTCTTATAAATCTGAGATCAATATATAGTATCACATACCCATGATGTAGAGATAGATAATTTAACTTTCTATAACTATATGTATAAAGAAAAATTCTTACTTCTTTCTTCTACTTTTACTTTTTTGATAACCATTAACAATTTGCTTCTTTCAACACATGAAATCACTGTCTTCATTTAGAACCGTGCTTTTCTACTAAGTTTCAAATGAGTATAAAAGGAATCACATTCCTTTTATAATTCATCTATTTAGAATCACAAACTACTTTCTTTTCCTTTCAACAAGATGTGATAGATATATTTAAAATACACTCATAATGAATTTAATCTACCTATCTGAGACAATCTCAAATAAAACTTGTGACAAACTATTTGGTTTATAAAAAATCCAAATTTCAAAATCTAAACTATTTTAGATCCATTTGGATTCCTAACTTGTATAGAAAAGACCTTGGAAATTTTTACATTTCTCATATCTTGTATTTCTTGTTTTAAAAAAAATTCTCGAGGTTAATGATCAGATCTTTTTCCGTGACGACTACAATTATGAGAGATGTTATATCTAGACATTTGACTTGAACCTTCTTATAAGTACTGTTCTTCGAATCTAGTTATGTTTGGTTGTTATGAATTGGTTTCTTGAGAACATATAATTTTTCTAGTGCTCGAGAAGAATTCTCAATTTCTGTATCAACTCAGAAACTCCTTTCTGATCCTTACATCCTTTATAAAGAAATTTCATAGTAAAATATAAAATTAAATGCAGAAGAAATTATAACTACAAAACGTGTAAAAATATTGCATCAAATTAAATCATTTTAATAAGTATTTTTATTAAAATGCTCAAACTATTTTTTACTCAAACCAAATGACCTTTAACATTTGATTCGGAAAATCCCGTTGAAATATTTTCTAGCGGGTCGAGATGCATGTTTAATTTGTTTTAAGTCTGTGTAAGTGAATTACACAAAACTCTGTTATTTATGTAGGAACTCCTAATTATATATAATACAACTCTCGAATTTTATGAGTTGAGTGAATAACTCCTTATTCTAATCCATCATATGGATTATTCTCAACTCTTGCTTCTATACATATATAATCATATTATAATTAGTTTAGTTAAGTCAAACCCAAAAATTTAACAGTTGGATATTATATTTATCCCATCGCACCTTACTAATATAAAACATGCACCTCGCGTTAGGTGAAACTTACATTATTCGATACTAGTCTTGTTAAGTGCTAAATTTTGGAAAGCAATTAACTTAATATTTCATTGAGGGATTTTTCTTAAGTTTGAACTCACTTATTTGTGTGTCTCATACGCTTCCATATAATCATACATTTCATGCATCACATACATAAAATAAAATTTGGTAATACAATTATGACCACCTAAAACACAAGAATTAAATAAATTAATTTATTACAATTCTTTGACCCACAAACAAGTTTCTCAAACTCCTCCACCGGTCTCATCCTTTGATGTTGTCTTCTCTTCAACTCTTGAGTAGTTACGATATTTAAATGTATAAATGGAATAATTAAATGACAGGACACACAAATTGTATTTAAATAAAATAAATCACGACACACACTTCGTATTTAAATAAATAAACACCAAAATTCTAAGGTCATAATCGTATACCAAAATATTTAATAATTAATCATTTACTAATAAATAATAATAGATTATCAATTTAAAAAATTTGATGCATCAAACACTGGATACCTTTTGCAAACCCTAAAAGCACAACTCTTGCATCGTCACAAACCCTAATGCAATACATTCATACCTTCAAAAATATAATGATTGAATATTCAATATGACTAATCGGATGTCTTACTTCACCCTACAAATGTCAGATTCCGAAGAAGAATGAACATTTATCATTCAAACTCATAACAATCATTACACTAATCAAATGGATAAAATAAAACATTATATCAAATATTCTAACATTGCGTCAGAAATATTTTTATATTATATATAAATTGAGCAATAATTTTTGTATTGCTTATGGATAATCAAAATATCGTTGCTTCATCATATAAATGTCAAATTCCAAAGCATAATCAACATCGATATCCAAATTATACAAAACATGTTACCAATATTTAATTTTAAATAATAAATATTTTATTATTTATAATAATAATAATAATTATATTATTATTATTATTATTATATATGAATACTAATAATAAATCATTATTACTATAACAATAACACTACTATGATATTCATGCAATAGCTGGATACCATAATTTCTAGTATGACAACTTTAGTTTACAAACATGGAAGTTAACTCACGTCAACAAAAATATTGTTACGGCATACGACACAACCAAAGTACCAACATATATGAGGAATACCAATTTAGTCCAGACAACAATGTGGTGGCAAACTCCATGAACATGCTATCATAACGAAAGTATAACTACTCTATACATGTAAGAAATATCAATGGCAAGACATTCATGTATCATATAAGAATTATATACAAATTGAGTCGATCTCAAATATATATGATTAAACTATTTAATCAAACAATCACATATCATTATACAATTATATCATCACATATTTATCATAATGCAAAAATTACAATTGAATTAATAATTTAATTAGAACCAAAGCTCTAATATCACTAAAGGCATTTAAGATAGTTTTAAAAAAATTTAACCTCTTCACCTAACAATCCCGATAAACGAATCTTAATTAAATAATTAATCACAAACGAAACACAAGATAAGGATTCTGAATTACCTCTTGAAGTGTACTTTAACTTTGATCACGAACATGGAAAATACCATCGTCTCTACGAAGTCCACGCGAGTACAAAGTGAAACGCGGTGCTAGCCATCTCCTATTCTGAGAAAATTGATAATTTGGATTGGTAAGAGAAATAGCTCATCTATTTATAGAGAGCTACTAAAACCATAGTGCTCTTATTTTGAGCTTTTCCAAAATAAGCTCAATCTTATTTAATTAAAACTATTTTAATTAAATAGAATATTATGATTATATTTAACCAAACTCTTTTAATTAAATAAAAAATATTTAATTTAATTAACTGGAGTTTCTCATTTATTGTATTAAATCACATTTAATTAAAAATATATATTTGAGTTAATTTATTAAATAATACAATTAACATCTTATTAAATTAAATATTAATTAATTTAATCATTCGTTTCATTGTCAGTACTCTATGCGTGTGACGTTATTAGTTCTCTTTACGATGGTAATAATATTAAATCATATATTTAATATTATAAATAGTGATCGGTATCTAGCAACACATCACTGGTATCCAAGTAACTAGAATATCATGTGATCTGACATAATCATTCTGTGATAATGATCTTGTGTACAATTATTCTTTTACCCTTATATTTATATTAAACTTAAGGCATAAAATGTATCACCCTTGTATAGTCCGATATTTTTTTCCTTAATACTTGAGTATAGTTAATAACAACAAATAAGCTCAATATCTCATATCGACTTATTTGAGCACGACCATACATTTTACGGTCATACTCTATCAAGGGACCCACAAATATTACTCTTGTATATGTAGGAGGGGAAAATCCCATATAGGTCACTTATGTCCATCAACAAGATTTGTAAAGTACCCATAAACCGTCTTTATGGTCATCCTGTTACGGACAATGTTTGATTGGAAATAAAGTACTTGAATCGACATCTAGGATCCATAGTGGTTTCAGATTGAAGGGTGGTATACATTACTATCACTAGGATAATAACTATGACACTTACATAACAAACTATGTAGTATTCTCATGGTGTGTCAATCCAGTATAAATATTATTCCTAATATTTATACCTACGTGAAGACTTGATATCTCATATCCATGACTTGTGAGATACAATCATCAGTCTACTTATATAATAGTTTTTATGCATTATTGCTGTCCTATTTGATAATAAAAATTGACTACGAATACTTTAAGAATAATGTTCTTATGTTTAATAAAGTCTCACAATTAAGTCACACTTAATGTATCATTAAACAGACTAATTATTCTAAGGATTTTATTATATTATATACATGTAACACAATAAATACTATGCCTAATAAGTATATATATTAACAGACAATGTATATATCGAGGCCATGATACAAAAGCATATATAGTCAATACTGATTGGCTATTAGGGCTTACTCCAACAATTTTTCACTAGCAATAGAGCCAATAAGATATTAATTTGACGTCTATCTGCCTACTATGTGTGTCAAGCGTTATCTAAGCATGATATTTTATGTTGTATAAGAAACTCTTTCCTAGGTTGGTAATATACATGTCTTCCAATTTCATTTTTCGATCTTCTATCAAAATAAATTGAAGTGTCAAAACATATCTACATGGATCACTAGTGAGAACAATTTTTTTGAGCTTGCTAGATTAACCCATTATCATTATGAATAAGATCAATAGGATCTGCAATACAAGAAACACAACTTTCTTCCTAAGAATTAGAAAAGCGATCCAAATCATATAATTGACCTTTGTACTAGAAATGACAATTGTCTGAGGCTTTTTTCAACTGATACAATTGTTATCCAAGCATAACATTTAATTAATATTTTGATATGAATATATAGTTCATAAATTTTGGAATAACATCATTGAAACTACTTTAGAATGATTATTCATATCTACTCTTAAGAAAAGGAACACCGGGTCCTTTTAAGATACCCACGAACCTTCTTGATAATGATCTAGTGATGAATACTTCAATCATTTTGGTACTTATTATTTATGCTCATAGCATACAGTGCATCTAGTGCAGTACATGTCGTGGTGTCCTTTTTCTCATCCAATGAGGTAAGACATTATCTATTAGAAAAAACATCATACCACATATGCAATAATCTTAATGTGAGATTATGCATATTAGGTGTCTCAACACTTTGTTGGAATATGTACTTGTGCTAGGATTGAGATTCATCAATCATCTATCTCTATAGATTTCGATTCATAACCTTTTAGGTAACTTGGCCTAGGCATTTCATCAAAACCATTTCCTTAACCATGTCCTACATTGATGTTGTAGGGAATTTGTTTTGATGATTAGTATGTCACCTATATACTATACTAGATTAATGAAAATACTCCCACTAACCTTTTTTGTGCACAATATTTAAACTTTACACTTATTAATCTGATTTTTCATAAAACTTCATTAATAAAAGGATTAAACTCAAGAATGATTTATCTAATCCATAAATGGATTTAGACAACTTATACACCTTTTAGAGTCGATATCATTTATGATCTTCTCCAAATCTCATGCTACATGAACCAATGTAACAACAACAACTCCCTTGTTAAATTGATTCTTGTTTCATTCTCATAAAGATATATATTTTCTATTGCCTAAATTTCTTCAAGTTCTATATCACTCCCACTGGCTCATTTAGATACATAATATCTCTAAACGAATACTCCAGTTCTAGCGACAAGTTTTTTTGTCATATAAAGTGTTATACAATATGTGTCCCCAATTTTCATTAGGGTACATCCATAAATACATCTTCATCTAGATTGTGATCAAATTTACTTAATAAACCTTACAACCCAAATAATCATATAGACAAACTGGGTACTCTTACCTCCATAATAAATATGGTGATTTGCGACTACTTTAAATGGAATTAGTTATGGATATGAAAAAATTGTATATAAAATATTTTATAAATAAAGAGTCACAAAGATATAATTGAGCAATATTAGATCAAACAATGTCAAACATGATACGATTCCAATGGTCATTATATTTTGTATATGTGTATTTACCGCAATGAAAAATTAGTATGATCTTAATACTTTTTCAAGTTATTTCCTTCTCCTTAATTCTTGAACTCTTCTCAAAATAATTCTAACTCGTGTCAGATACACAAAACCATAATTACACATGTCAAGATACATCACACATGTATATAATCAAGATATATCATATGTCCTTTCACTTTAGTCGATGATTTGAGACATTAGATATATCTTCTAAAATTAAGAGTTGCATCTGTCAAAAGATTTGAAACCAAATGAATCCAACAATCTATTCTCATAGACTTTGAAAATGCATCTCTCAATTATTTGGACTAAACATTAATGTCATTGATATACACAATATTCAAATCTTATTTGATCCATCCTACATTTGTTATAGATGAGCTTATCAAGATCATAAAACTAGAATCCACTACTTGATTTAGTATTGAAACCACTCTTTTGGATAATGATAACAACATTTATCCATTA
Source organism: Lathyrus oleraceus (assembly GCF_024323335.1). Taxonomy (NCBI): domain Eukaryota; kingdom Viridiplantae; phylum Streptophyta; class Magnoliopsida; order Fabales; family Fabaceae; genus Lathyrus; species Lathyrus oleraceus. Next base: position 121,603,573 of record NC_066579.1, read on the forward strand.
TCAAAACATGCACTCCTCATCTTGTCAATACAAGACTTAGAATTAATGTTTCTTTTACTAAATGAAACTTAATAACAATTATTTGGATTCATTCTAAGCTTTAATCTAAGTCTAACAATAAGCTCTTATAGTGAATGAAAACTCGTTCTTCCATTCTAGACGTAAGATGACTCAAATTATAATACATATCCTACTTCTTTAAAGACTCTTCACATTCTTATAAATGTGAGATCAATATATAGTATCACATACCCATGATATGTAGAAATAGACAATTTAACTTTCTATAACTAAACGTATGAAGAAAAACTCTTACTTCTTTCTTCTACTTTGACTCTTTTGATAACCATTAACAATTGCTTCTTTCAACACATGAAATCACTATCTTCCTTTAGAACCGTGTTTTTTTGATAAAATTCAAAAGAATATAAAATGAATCGCATTCCTTTTATAATTCATCTATTTAGAATCACAAACTACTTTCTTTTCCTTTCAACAAGATGTGATAAATATGTTTAAAATACACTCATAATGAGTTTAATCTACCTATCCGAGACAACCTTAAATAGAACTTGTGACCAACTATTTGGTCTATAAGAAATCCAAACTTCAAATCTCAAAACTACTTTAGATCCATTTGGATTCCTAACTTGTATAGAAAAGACCTTGGAAATTTTTACATTTCTCATATCTTGTATTTCTTGTTTTAAAAGAAAATTCTTGAGGTTAATGATCATATCATTTTCCGTGACGACTAGAATTATAAGATATGTTATATCTAGACATTCGACTTGAACCTTCTCATAAGTATTGTTCTTCGAATCTAGTTATATTCGGTTTTTATGAATTGGTTGGTTGAGAACATACAATTTTTCTCGTGCTTGAGAATAATTCTCAATTTCTGTATCAACTAAGAAACTCCTTTCTGATCCTTACATCCTTCATAAGGAAATTTCACAGTAAAATATAAAACAAAAAATACAAAAGAAATTATAACTACAAAACGTTCAAAAAAAGTTGTATCAAATTAAATAATTTTAATAAGGATTTTTATTAAAATGCTCCAACTATTTTTTACTCAAACCAAATGACTTATAACATTTTATTCGAAAAATCCCGTTGAAAGATTTTATAGCGGGCCGAGATTCATGTTTCACTTTATTGTAAGTCCATGTAAGCGGATTACACAAAACAATGTTATTTATGTAGGAACTCCTTCTAATTATATATAATACAACTCTCAAATTTTATCAGTTGAGTGAATAACCGCTTATTCTAATCCATCATATGGAATATTCTCAACTCTTGCTTCTAAACATATATAATCCTATTATAATTCATTTAGTAAAATCAAGCCCACAAATTTAATAGTTGGATATTATATTTATCCCATCGCACCTTACTAATATAAAACATGCACCTCGCGTTAGACGAAACCTACATTATTCAATACTAGTCTTGATGAGTGCTAAAATTTGGAAAGCAATTAATTTAATATTTAATTAGGGGATTTTCCTTAAGTTTGAACTCATTTGTGTGTCTCATACACTTCCATATAATCATATATTTCATGCATCACATATATAATATAAAATTTGGTAATACAATTATGCCCACCTAAAACGCAAGAATTAAATAAACTAAGTTATTACAATTCTTTGACCCACTAACAAGTTTCTCAAAATCCTCCACGAGTCTCATCCTTTGGTGTTGTCTTCTCTTCAACTCTTGAGTAGTTACAATATTTAAATGCATAAATAGAATAATTAAATGACACGATGCGCATACCGTAATTAAATTAAATAAATCATGACACGCATGTCGTATTTAAATAAATAAACACCAATATTCTAAGATCATAATCTTATACCAAAATATTTAATAATTAATCATTTACTAATAAATAATAATAGATTATCAATTTATAAATATTGACGCATCAAACACTTGATAACTTTTGCAAACCCTAAAAGCACAACTCCTGCGTCGTCACAAACCCTAATGCAATATATTCATAGCATCAAAAACATAATGATTGAATATTCAATATGACTAATCGAATGTCTTTACTTCACCATACAAATGTCAGATTCCGAAGTAGAATGAACATTGATCATTCAAACTCATAACAATCATTACACTAATCAAATGGATAAAATAAAATATTATATCAAATATACTAACGTTGAATTAGAAATATTTATATCATATATAAATTGAGCAATGATTTTTGTATCACTTATAGATAATCGAAATATCGTATCTTCACCATACAAATGTTAAATTCTGAAGCATAATAATCATCGATATCCAAATTATACAAAATATGTTGCCAATATTTAATTTTAAATAATAAATATTTTATTATTTATAATGATATTATTATTATTATTATTATTATTATTATTATTATTATTATTATTATTATTATTATTATTATTATTATTATTATTATTATTATTATATGAATACTAATAATAAATCATTGTTACTGTAACAATAAGACTACTATGATATTCACGCAATAACTGGATACCGTAATTTCCAGTACGATAACTTTAATTTACAAACGTGGAAATTAACTCACGTCAACAAAAAAATTGTTACGGCATACGACACAACCAAAGTACCAACATATATGAGGAATAACAATTTAATCCAGACAATAATGTGGTGGCAAACTCCATGAACATGCTACCATAAAGAAATTATAACTACTCTATACATGTACGGAATATAAATGGCAGGACATTCACATATCATATAAGAAGTATATACAAATTGAATCGATCTTATCTATATATGATTAAACTATTTAATCAAACAATCATATATCATTATATAATTATATCATCACATATTAATCATAATGCATAAATCATAATTGAATTAATGATTTAATTAGAACCAAAGCTCTAATACCACTAAAGGGATTTAAGATAGGATTTAGAAAAACTTAGCCTCTTAACAGAATAATCCCGATAAACAAATCTTAATTAAATCATTAATCACAAACAAAACACAAGATAAGGATTCCGAAAATTACCTCTTGAAGCATACTTTAACTTTGATCACAAACATGGAAAATACCATTGTCTCTACGAAGTCCACGCGAGTACAAAGGGAAACACGGTGATAGTCGTCTCTTATTCTGAGAAAATTGACAATTAAGATTGATAAGGGAAAGAGCCCCTCTATTTATAGAGAGCTACTAAAACCCTAGTGCTCTTATTTTGAGCTTTTCCAAAATAAGTTCAATCTTATTTAATTAAAACTATTTTAATTAAATAGAATATTATGATTATTTGTAATTAAAATCTTTTAATTAAATAAATAAATATATTAATTAAATTAAATCATATTTAATTTAATTAACTGGCGTTTCTTATTTATTTTATTAAATCATAATTAATCAAATAAACTTTATTTGCATTAATTTATTAAATAATACAATTAACATCTTATTAAATTAAATATTATTTAGTTTAATCATTCGTTCTATTGTCAGTACTCTATGTGTGTGATCTTATAGGTTCTCTTTACGTTGGCAATAATATTAAATCATATATTTAATATTATAAATAGTGATCGGTATCTAGAAACACACCAATGCTACCCAAATAACGAGAATGTCATGTGATCTGACATAATCTTTCTATGATAATGATCATGTGTACAATTACCCTTTTACCCTTATATCTATATTAAACACAAGACATAGAATGTGTCACCCTTGTATAGTCCAATATTTTATTCCTTAATCATTGTATATAGTTGATAACAACAAATAAGTTCAATATCTCATATCGACTTATTTTAGTACGACCATGCATTTTACAGTCATACTCTATTAAGGGACCCATATATATTACTCATTATATGTAGGAGGGGAAATCCATCTAGGTCACTTATGCCCATCAACAAGATTTATAAAGTACTCATAAATCATATTTATGGTCATCCTGTTACGGACAATGTTTGATTGAAAATAAAGTACTTGAATCCACATCTAGGATCCATAATGGTTTCAGGTCGAAGGGTATTATACATCACTATCACTATGAGAATAAGTATAACACTTAAATAACAAACTATGTAGTATTCTCATGGTGGGTCAATCTAGTATAAATATTACTCCTAATATTTATACCTCCGTGAAGACTTGACATCTCATATCCATGACCTGTGAGATACAATCATCAGTTTACTCATATAATAGTCTTTATGCATTACTATTATCCTATTTGACAGTAAATCTTGACTACGAATACTTTAAGAATAATGTTCTTATGTTTAATTAAGTCTCACAATTAAGTCACACTTAATGTATCATTGAACAGACTAATTATTCTAAGGACTTTATTATATCATATACAAGTAACATAATAAATACAATGCCTAATAAGTATATATATTAACAAATATATATATATATATATATATATATATATATATATATATATATATATATATATATATATATATATATATATCAAGGCCTAAAACGTATATATATTAACAAACAATATATATAACCCACATGATCGATTGGCTAACCATGAATGATGATGCTAGGGTACATGCTCATAAATGTAGCAAGTGCAAAAAAAATACGGATGTATACCTCTCCCCTCCATGAGAAATGAGTAGTGTATCCTCTATTTCCCATTTTCTTAACAGGGAAGAAATATTTTGGGCCCTTTCCTCGTCGCACATGGTCAACTAAAAATTTAATGATGGACGTTGATTACTTTGAAAAATGGATTGAGGCAAACCCTTTTGGAAGATTTATAGGACACAACATTTTATGTTTCTTCAAAAGGAATATTCTTCCCAGGTTCAATATCCCACCGGTTGTGGCGACCGACCATGGGACACAATTTGCATATAAAAATATTCAGATAATAAATGGAGGAGTTATAGGTAACCCAACATTTTACCTTTGTAGAACCCACTCAGAATAACGGCCAAGTCGATTCAACAAACAAAATTGTGTTGTGAGGCTTGAGGCAAAGATTAAACATTTCTAAGGGGAATTGGGCAATGGACCTTCCACGTGCCCTCTATGCAATACCATACCACTCCTCATTCCTACACAAAGGAGACTCATTTCTAACTCACTTAGAAACTGAAGGGATAATTTTTGTCAAAATAGGGGAGCTAAGGTGAAGGACTTGTTACTGAGCCCCTATAGAAGTTAACGATGAAGGATGCATAAAAGAACTAGATATATTGGAAGAATGTAGGAACTATGACTTCCTAAGAAAAGTAACCGTAAAGGAAAAATGGCATCGAAATATAACAAGAGGGTTATTCCCAAGGATTTCGTTCTAGGAAACCTTGAGCTAAAGTAGATGTTAGTAAAATAAATGCATCAAGTGGGAAGCTTACACCGAATTAAGAGGGGTTGTATATAGTTTTCATCACTTATGGGAATGAAGCTTACATTTTGGAAAGTCTCTCCAGAGAAAAATTCCCCATACATGGAACATAAAAAAGATTAAAATGATTTACATCTAGTTTATAAACATATATCGTAAAAGAATATTGAATTAATAAAAGCCCATTATTCCAATCTCCTTTATTTAGTTTACATCATTTGTCAAACCTAAACAAAGTACCATATGGATAAAACATATTTCTCAAATAAACAAATATGAAATCCTTAAAGAAAGCCATTAAGATGGAAAAAATAAAAGCCTTGCTCGAACAAGATAGTTATTGTCAAGGTGAGTGTCATATTTCAACAATATTCCCTTCCTTTAGTTTTTAAACCGAGAAAGGGTTCAAGCGTAAGAACCTTTGGTCAGGGATACCCTTGAAAGTAGATACACACATTATCATAAGCAAAGTAACAAAAAAAGTATTAATATTATACAAAGCAGAGGTCGAGATAAAACTTCACGGTCAATTATCGGCAATACAAATAAAAGATGGGATATTTTCCACATCATGGAAATAAATAAAAAGATAAATAAATCAAGGATAACGAGAAGGGGTATCAACTAGCTTCCCATCAATTATGGACTTCTCAAAACTAGTAGGGTCAACATTTAAAGTGATTATGGGATTGTGAAAGACAATCTGCTCAACACTTTTGACAAAGGATTCTTGAGCGCTGACCATTGTATTGTCAATAAGAGTAAACTTGTATGCATTAAATTCCTTTTCCATAGATTTCTTATGCTCATTGCACTAAGAAGTAACAATCTTTACCTTCTCTACATCCTCGGCAAACATCTGCTTTAAAGATTCTTGGCTCGAAGTAAGCATACAAACTTCATTCTTTCTCTCTGCCTTTTCAGTCTCCAATGCCTCCTTGGACATTTTTTTTGATTCTCCTTATTGATATATAGCTTTTCCTCAAAGCCATCCCTCGATCATTGAGTTCCCCTAACTCCTTTTCCAAAGCTTAAAACCTAGATAATAATTTTTCCTCTTAGTTTGTGGTAAACATGTAACTCGTAAGGGTTATCACACTCTCCAAGTAAGGGATGCATTTAAAATATTTTTTTAACGCCCCAAAGGCCCCATTTCTTCTAACAAGCATTGGTCAATGTCAGGGATCAACGTGAAAAGATTTTATGGAAAAACAAGAATCGATCTAGTCAATACTGACATAAACTTCCTTTCTTCATATCCATCAAAATTTAAGTTTTATCTCTTCTTAGAGTAGAGAGGGGTAGAATCATTAGGGAAAATAACCATTGGAGAGGCTCTCACCATGTCAGCCATTACAATCATGGGGCTTCCATCCTCCTCAACCAAATGAGTATTTTGAATATCTTCCACGACAACATCTTGAGCAAGCTCTTGAGCCTATAACCTCTTGTAAGCCTTAAGTTTATCATCAATGACCGTGTTATCTACCAAAAAGGAAAAAAAAGCTAATAGTTCATAGAAAGGAAAGTAAATCATAAAGTATTAGAAAATTGTCAAACACACCCAATAAACCTTTGCCGTTATCCCAAACGGAGACTAAAACTAGAGATTTTGTATCTATATACCGGTATTTCATCTTTGCTCTTTAGATTTATGATCAATAATATATACCGGCCAGAACCATCGATAAAACCATGAAAAATTAGAAGACACCCCATATTCTCTTTAGAGAGACTCGTGGTCTTGAAAACCAAGCTTTCATTTGCATGACAAAGATATTCTTACTCCAACACTAAGGAAATATTGACTAATAAATTATGTTATCATCATCCTCCTGAAAAATACACACATTCTGGTAGGATTCAGTGGTAAGATGTTAGAAAATGACTTAACAAATTTTGAAGTTGTTTAAGGACACCATGAAAACTTACATATTATGGAATTTCTTGAAAGTAATTTAACCGAATGAGGTTTTTGCATTGTCTCATGTAATGAAGAAAATGCAACTAAAAAAACTTGATGGACGCTTCTCATCCCAAATTGTTAAGTGATTGAAAGACCTTCATAAAGGTCTAACGATTAAGGTGTAATTGTGAATGTTCCAGTGTTTGGTGCCAAAGAATTTCTTGCTCGAAGGTGGTAAAGGGAAGAAAGCACCATATTTACTAAAAAACCACATCAAACATAGGGAAAGTAGGATGAGGAAATTCTTGGTAGACTCAATCGACAAAATCCGAAATCACCCCCCTAAGCACCGGAGGGACCTGTAAATATGAGTGTGCAACCAAAGAGGGGTGGTGGTGGTGGTTAGGTTTTAAGACTTTTTTTTTAAGTTTTTAAGCAATGGTGATTATATTCTTATTTTTCTAGAATTAATTCTATGAACTTATGAAGTAAAGTGATGAAATATAAATGCAAAAATGTAAATAACACAAGGATATATCATAGTTCCCCTTTCAAACCAAGTGTACATCTAGTCCCCTCACACCCCGTGAGAGATTTTCCAATATGTTAGATATTTGTACAAACCTTACACCAAGACCTATCCTACAATCTTCTAACACAACAAAGAAGAACATCACTTCCTTGATTTTACGATATCAAAACCTATGGTGGACTTTGAATCACCCAAATTTAAATAAACTTTTAAAATAATCACCAAAACACTTTGAAGATCACACCCAAAACTATGGTGTACAAACAATACAAACTTTGAATAGAATTTGAATAATATTTTCAACCTGGCTTGAGTTCTAAGATAAATGATTTCTCTCTTCTCTTCCACTTGAATACAATTCAAATTATAATAATTTAAGTGATCTTGACGATGAATGAAAATTTTCAAAGATATGAAATTTAATGCTTAAAGTTTCATGACTTAAAGTAATGGATAATTATTAAAACTCTTTTGAATTGTATGTAAAAATAATTAATGAAAATAGTTTAAATATATTCCAAGATGCCTCTTGGAATAGATGAAATTTTTTGAAACATTTCCAAGATTATTGGAAATGATTTGAAATCACAATGGTTCATAATTTTCAAATTTTTGTTTCAATAAAAAAATGTGCAAATTGCGGGGATTTTAAACTACCACAGTTTACAAACTAGTCTGTTGTTTCAGAAAACAGTAAAATTGTGACGATTTCAAACTTCCACCAAAAACTAGAATAAATTCAAATTTTAGATACTAGTTAAAACATTTGTTAATTGTGGAGGTTCCAAACTGCCACAGTTTATGAAAAACTAAGTAAATTCAAATTTAAATGGCATAATGGATGTCCAATCGATTAAATGAATAGTGCAATCGATTTTACTAAAGTAAAACTTGTTTTTTTGCTTTTTAAAAGACATGGAATGCAATGTTTTTATGCATTAATGTTTTGGAAACTTTATAGGAAAATGGATTGAGATTTATGAGTACCTAAAGCTTATATACACTGAATTGACATTGAATACCTTTCTTTGTGATGAAATCATCTTTTACTTCAACATCCAATGGCTTTTTAAATCTTGATAACTGATTTAGATAGACTTAAACCTTTTTCTTCTTTGATAAGCCTCATCAATGTTTTCCTTCATATTTTTTTCTTCATCAAAACTAAACCAAGATAGATGACGAACATCTTGTTCACGGGAGCTCCCGCTTCTTTCACCACTTCATACTTATCTGACTCAGCTGAATAAGAATACACTAAAGAAGTTCTTAGTTAATTGTCGTCAACCTAAGAATACGAGCAATGCTTTTCTTCGTCTATTATTGGCCTATAAAGATACTTAATGCACTATATTGCCTAATCACATATTGAAAAGAATGATTTATAAAAAGGTAGTCTCACCTGATCACCATACATCTTGGCATGAAAGGAATCACATCATAAACACTAGTATACTAATAATCAGATTAGAACACTAAAAACTTTACTAAATAGTCACCGACGAAGAAAATGAGGGAAGAGAAACAAGGGGAAGTAAAACCACTACATAAATTATTCATTATCACCCCAACGAGAAATCAAACATAATAAAAGTAAAGGATAATAACTACCAATAGGAAACCTGGAGGGAGTTGAAAAATGAAGAATATAAGCACTTTAAAGAAGGAAATCAAGAACACTTCAACAAACATCAACATATGAAGGAAACAAAAGGAGAAAAGAGGGAAGTATAAGTGATTCAAATATATACATAGATGTATTTTCCTCAATATATATAATACAAGGAGACGAAGATCCAACAATCCAAAATAATGGATCTTATAGGTCGCATGCCGACTAGTGAACAAATGCCACGTCGTCAGAGATAACATCATCAAAATAATGGTAACATTTAATATTGGAACAAAATTGTTCATATCCCTTAGGTTTTGATGATAACAAAGTACTTAAAGAACAATTGGATATACTAACATATGTTCAAGGGTGCAGGATCATAAGCTTAAAAATCAACTTAGAATTGATCCTGATAAAAGCATATAGAGAAGCTAAATGACTTAGATTCTGAAGGATCAGAATCTGATAACTCAGAACTTGGTATATCAGCTTCTGATGACAAAGTACTTAAAGGTATTGTACTTCTTATCCATACTATATCTCCAAAGAAGATCGATCTTGTCTAAGCCAGATTATGGAAAGAACAACTACCGTTTCTTAATGCAAGGCTCAAGGAAAGTTGACATGACCTCTTAAGTCTTCCCTAATATCTTGGTAGATACCTAGTATGAGAAAGACGCGGTGGATAAAGATATTACACAAAGGATGGAGATCTTAATTGGATTGACGTCCAATGTCTCTCTTGGAACTACTTCTTTATAAAGATCACTTGTGCAAGTTACCTTCAATGACTCTTTTTCTGCCTCTATAAAAGGAGTTGGAGATTTGAAGGAAGAAAACTAACCATATAACAACAAAAGCATTGAGCACAACTTTGAGCTAAAGTTTTCATACCTGTTTACTACGCTAGTTCTTGAGATTTCTTATCTTTGTATATCTTAGAAATCTTAAGTGTTTAAGAATCTTTATGTGTGTTGTATCACGTTTATACTTCTGATTTTACATCAAGTATAGTTATTATCTATACTCCTAAGCTATTTGTTTAGATTATAAGAAGTCTCTTGCTGGTTTGCATGAGCAGTGGAAGCCTCTTGCTAGTTTGCTTGAGAAGTGGAATCCTCTTTCTTGTGTGCTTGAGCAAAAGTATCTTTCTAGTGTGATTGAGCAATTATATTCTCTTGATAGTTTGAGCAAAGTATAATCTATTTGATTATAGTGAAATCTCTTGTTGGACAAGGGGACTAGACTAATCTATGTTTGTGAGAGGAACTAGGATAAACTCTGTGTGTTGCTTTACTTCTTACTTCTGATTATTATTCATTCCGATGCTAAGAACTTTGAGATCTTATTTTGAACTTGTTCAAATTATGAAGTTGGATTTTAAGAAGTGAAAACTAATTCACATACACAATTGATCCCCCCCCCCCCCACCCCACCCCAGATTCTTGTGTATTTTTCTCACCTTCAGATGGCATCAGAGCCCGGTTCATGCTGATCACTTAACAGTGGTGCATAAAATATCCAAAGAAAAATACATTTCCCATCATGCCTAATAATCTCGAAGTAACTAGTCCTGATGGTGGTACTCCTCATGGTAAAAATAACCATAGTCAAAGTACATCTGATAAAAACAATTATATTGCTAGACCATCAACAATGAGTGGTAACTATACTGAGTTTGATTGGTGGAAAAGAGAAATGCACACACATATCATAAGGCTTGATGATGAGTTATGAGATATTCTTGAAGATGGAATTAAATTTGAAGTTGATGGAGTATGTATGGTGACTGATAGAAAGAATCTCACACATGCTCAAAAAAAGGTTTATAGAAAGCATCATAAAATGATGGGTATTTTGGTGGAATCTCTACCTCACTCAGAGTACATAAAGATCATTGACAAATCTACTGCCAAAACAATCTTTGAATCTTTATGTTCCAATTATTAAGGGAACCATCAAGTCAAATAAGTTAAGGCTAATATGTTGGTTTAACATTATGAAATGTTCAAAATGGAAATTAAGAGAGTATTGAAACCATGTATTCAAGGTTTCAAATACTTGTGTCTAGGTTTTAGGTTCTAAGAAAGAGCTACACCACGTCTAATCATGTCAAGAAGATTATTAGGAGTGTTCCTCTCAGATACAGACCAAAGGTGACAACTATTCAGGAAGAAAAAGACCTGAACAATATCAGTCTTGAAAGTCTGATATGTAATCTCCAAAGCCATGAGTTAGAACTCAATGGAGATAAAGAACCAATCAATAAATCAAAGTCTCTGGCTTTGAAATATGTTGGGAGGTCTGAGAAATATTCTCAGACTTGGGATCATAAAGAAGCCACTCTTGATGAAGCTTCTAATAATGATGAAATGGCTTTCATCATAAAGAGATTTTAGTATCTTGTCAACAAGAACAACAGGTTCTCTGGTAAAAAATATTGTTTTAAAGGAACAAGATCTAAAGAAAACAAGGATGATCAGAAAGGTTGCTTCAACTGTCAGAAGCTTGATCATTTCATTACTGATATTCCCGATGTTCAGAAGAACAAAGCCAAAAAGGAAAACTTCAAAAAGGACAACTTCAGAAGTAATTTCAAGAAAAGTCTCATGGCGCCATGTGATGAACTTGATGATAAAGAAGAAGCTGGCATGAGTAAAGAAGAAGCTAACCTAGCTTTGGTTGCTTTAAGACTCTTAGATTCGGAATCAGAAGTTGGTTCTGACTAAGATTCAGTGGATACTAAAGAGGTATTTTCTAAACTCTCTAGGTCTGATTTAATTACTTTATGTCAAGATCTTATAGATAGATGCCAACAGAAATCCAGACATATGAATATTATAAAGAAACAATATGGTATTATAAGAGATGAACTAAACCTCTCTAAAGACAAGATTGAAAAACTTGAAAAAGACCAGATTGCTTTAATAAAAGATATGTTTGACAAACCACTTAATTAGTATGAAATAGCTCTCCAAGACTTTGTCAGATATAGCTTTAACAGAACTAAACTTGTATCCATGAACTATGGTGTAAGTAGAAGCAAAAGAGAAGATATTAGTTATCATCAAAAACCTTATAATCCAAGGACTAAAATCTTAATGAAACCATCAGATCCTTCTTCTTCAAACTCTGCTAAAAAGGATTGAACTCTCATTTTGTGCTTGCTAGTAAAGCAAAAGGTTCATAGAATATAAGACCGATAACTGCAGAGACAGAGATTCTGAAGAAATCAGAACCCGTAATCCCAAGATCAAAGGTCCTAAAGAAATTAGAACCAATGAATCTGAAGTCAAAGGTTCTAAAAGAATCAGAACCTGAAACATCCAAGTTAAAGGTTCTGAAGAAGCTAGAACCTAAAACATCAAGTTACAGGGTTCTGAAAGGTCCAGAACCTAAGATTACCAATCATTCAAGACAACACATATCTAAATCCAAGTCTTGAATTATCTAAACCCTTATTACAAAGCTAAGGCCCAAAATAAGAGAATGTCTATCATAACTAACATTAAAGAACCCATAAAATTATGAGTACCATAAAGTGAGATTATTTTTGTTGAATATATGATGAAGAATAAAGCAACAATCTTAGTTCCATGACAGTGGCTGCTTACAACCTTCTCATGAAAAAGTCCTATATATCCCTAACTCTGAAGGAGAAAGGAAATGTGGAATCTGGAAGAAACCAGTACGACAAGATTACTGGTACTAGGAAGACTATTGTTGTCCAATCAAGAACTGGTGCTTCAGATTCTTAAATAAATCTATGAATATTATCCAGTTGATATGAGGTCTGAAAAAACTCCTGATGGTTTTCGGAAGGGCAATGTTGGAACAATGTAGTTCCTCGAGAACTTTCTCAAACTAGAAGCTGCTCAAAGAAAGCTTGGAGTGAAATGTTAAAGCTCCTTCAGAAGCTGTATAGAGGTATGATTGGTTCTTACCCTATTTAAAAATCTTCTAGACTTGATATTTTGCTGGTAGATTATCAAATTTGTGGACACAATATTTTTTAATTATACTGCTATTTGTTTAAATAATCTTATTCGACATTCTAGAACCAAGCACATTGAATTAAAACATCATTTTTTTAAAGAATAATGCTTTCTTCTGAATAGAGTATCAAAGTCTGATGTTAATCAGAAGTAACTTCAGTCAGAGTTTGAGAAACTGCCTCTGATGGAAACTGGCTTCTGAAAGACTTCAGACTCTAAGACTCAGGAGTGGATTATTTTCTTTAGATATCATTTAAGAGGAGAACTATTTTGTCTTCTTTTAACACATGTCCCACTTAAAATTCCACATGTCTGATAGTTATCTTGCATGCGTAGTAGCAGTTTGGGTAATTGGTATTTATGTGAAAAAAAACTCTTTAACTCTGTGTAATCGCCTCGTTTATCATTAACTCTGTTAATTAATTTTTGTTTCTATAAAAATTGAAATCATCCTTTCAAATTTTTTCAACTAATTCACTTCATCACTCATATCTTCACACATTTATCATTACTCTCTCATACACCTTCCGTTTTTCTAAAAAACCCTAGAAAAACCTTAAACTTCATCAATGGCATCCTCTTCTTCAATTCCTCTTAATATGGATCTTGGAGCAAGTCTTAAGATCAAACCTAGATCCTCGGCGCTTAGAGAAGAAGATCTAAAACTCATCATTGAGCAAGTAGTGGATTTAAGGAGTTTTGCTGCAAATGGGTATCCTCTGAGTGGGCATTTTGAAAAGCAAGGCTGGGTGAATTACTTTAAAATTATGAATGGTCCAACATATCCTCTTCTTTTTAAGGATTTCTGGGTAAGGGCTGAAGTGTATGATGAGTTTGCTGCGTTGGCTGAAGAAAGAAATGTTATCAAATGACAAGAGTCTGAAAGGGAAAGCAAGGGTTTAAATGGGTTTAAAGGAGTTTAAGTGTACTGAAATTAGGTATGATATCATGGGAGTTGATATTTCTATCACCCAAGACACTATTACTTAACCGATTGGTGTTGAGAATACTAGTATTGTGGAACACAACTCAAAGGATGGAACGAAGTTTACCTCTGAGATCAAAGCAAATGTTTTTTAGAATAAAAAAGATTATGGAAAAGTAAAGAATCTGCATCTTCTAGTCAGACCCCTCTTAAGGATTATCATAAGCAGTCTGATTCCTAGAGAAGGCAGTTCTGATCAGATTTCATGGGATCATAATCACTTTCTATGGTTTCTGATCAATGACCAGCCTTTGAATCTCCCTGCTTACATCTTTCCTCATCTTTATGAGTCATTCCAGGATTCTCATAAGCTCAATAAAAAGAGTGTTCCTTATGCTAGATTACTTTCTGAGCTCTTTTATTAGTGCAAACTGATTGATGTTCTGGAAGAGTTAAATGCTACTCGTGACTTAGAAGTATGCTATGGTAATATTCTCTCAACAAGTGTTTTTGGAAACATGCAGGTCATCAAAAAGAAGGATGTTGTGATGATTCCTTACCTTATCGGAATCAAAAGAGATGAAAGTAGAGCATATATAGACAACCATCTTGTGATTACTAAAGAAGACAATCCGGAAGCTATTAGATAATACTTTATGATGTTCAAGAAAAATATTGGGGTAACTCTTCCTGCGAAAGAACTTCTAGATATAGCTCATGATGTTCATAGCAAAAAAGGAAAGAGGAAGTTATCTGCTTCATAAGAAGAACATTTCACTCAGAAGCATGCTAAGAAGAAGCTTCTAAGTGATGCTCAGAAGGCCTTGCAGAAGGAAGTTGAGGAGTTAGCTTGCTCAACTAAGATTATACCTACCAAAACTAGAAGTGGAGGTATAGGCCAAACTCATGTGAAGGAAAAAGCTCCTAAACCTACTCTCAAAAAGAAAAGGCTAAGGAAAATAATTTTTTCCAGTTGAAGAAGAAGAAGTAGAGGATGAAGAAGTGCATCTGAAGAGGAAAGCTAGACAACATGTGGACACTCTTATGTCATCCGCTATCATATATAGTGCTAGACATCTTGCAGTTTCCTCTATAGAAAATGTTGGAGAAGTCACTCAACATGCAGATAATGTGTTGAGGGATTAGCTGGGCTAAAAGCTTGCCTTTATGACTAGTGCACCTAGAGTTGTTCAACTCATCTGAAGCTTCTAAGAAGGTGTCTTTTGATATTACTACTTCTGAGGTGGTTCCAGAAGCTGATACTACCGATGATAATGCTAGAAATAAAAAGGGTTGTATGGATGAGGACTTGGTTGTTCATGATCAAGCTGCTGGAGAAGGATTCTCTGCTGAAGAGCCTCTGATTGTTGAAGTTACATCATGTGACGCTCTTGACCCTATATTTAGTTGAATTCCAAACTCTTCTCCATTACTTAGGAAATTTCCAACCCGTTCATCCTATGAATCCTCTGAATCCTCAACATGAACCTCACCATTTATTTCCAGTCAGAGAGACTACTATTGTGGCAGAAGGTGTCACAAAATAGTTCTCTGGGACTAGAGATAACCCTATTTATCACCCACATTCACCTATTTCTAATCCTAACCAAAATACTTGAATCTCAATCCTTTCCTAACTAGAAAAGTTTATAGATGGGTTTTACTTTAAGGTTAGAGAGCTTGCCCTTACTAGGCATGCCATCAATGATTCTGTAGCCTATGGTGCAAGATGGGATGCTTTCAGATCCTCTATTGACTTTGTCATACAGAATCTGAGAAGCTTCTCACTAGAAGCTATTGCTTGTCAGAGACAGATTCAGCTTGAGGAAATATTAGCTTCGGTTTCTAATTCTCAATTTCATACGGGCAATCAAATTCAAGATATGTGCTCTCATATTTCCATCCTTGCAAGTCATCAAGAACCAGTGGATGCTCAACTCAGTTATGTAGTTTCTAAGCGAGTGGAAATATGTTATAATATTAAATCTATCCTAGATCTTCTGAATCAAACCTAGGCTTAGGATTTAGAACCTGTTTTTTATCCCCTAAAATAATTTTATTTAATGGTGAAAACTTTTTTCCTTAAACTTATATTCATTATGCTTTAAAATATACTTGAACCCACATCAGAACTCTTTTTATGTTTAAATTTGAAGATTATTTCCTTCTGCTATTAGAATAACTTCAAATAACTTGGATAAGACTTATGGGGAGCCTACAAAACTCAGACCCTGATGTTATCAAGTTAGTTAAACTGACCAACCATTGTTCTTAAATACTTTTGTTTGTCATCATCAAAAAGGGGGATATTGTTGGAACAAAATTGTTCATATCCCTTGTGTTTTGACGATAACAAATTACTTAAAGAACAAATGGTTATACTAACATATGTTCAAGTGTGTAGGATCAAAAGCTTAAAAATCAAAGTATAGCTAACTCTGATAAAAACTTATGAAGATAAGCTAAAAGACTCAGATTCTGAAGATCAAAATCCGATGACTCAGAACTTGGTATATCAGCTTCTGGTGATAACTCAACATCTGAATACCTGAGCTAAAGGTACTCTGCTTTTGATCTGTACTTTGTCTCCAAAGCAGGCCGATCTTTTCGAAGCCAGATTATGGAAAAAGTGAACTAGAGTTTATTAGTGCAAGGATCAAGGAAAGTTGACATGACCTCTTAAGTTTTCCCCAACATCTTCGTAAATACCTAGTATGAGAAAGACATAGTGGATAAAGATATTACACAAAGGATGAAGATATTAATAGGATTGACTTCCAATTCCTCTTTTGGAACTTCTTCTTTTCAAAGATCACTTATGCAAGTTACCTTCCAACGACTCTTTTTCTACCTATATAAAAGGAGTTTAAGATTTGAAGGAAGAAAACTAACCATCTAATAAGAATAACATTGAGCACAACTTTGAGCTAATGTTTTCATAATTGTTTACTACACAAGTTCTTGAGATTTCTTATCTTTGTATATCTTATAAATCTTAAGTGTTTAAGAATATTTGTGTGTGTTGTATCACTTATATACTTTTGATTTTACATCAAGTATAGTTGTTATCTATTCTCCTAGACTATTTGTTTAGAGTACATCAAGTCTCTTACTAATTTTGTTGAGCAGTGGAAGCCTTTTGTATGTGTGCTTGAGCAGAAGCCTCTTGCATGTGTGCTTGCATAAAAGTCCCTTTCTAGTGTGATTGAGCAGTTGAAGTCTCTTGCTAGTTTGCTTGAGAAAAGTGTAATCTGTTTGATTATAGTGAAAATCTCTTTTTGAAAAAGGGGACTGGACTACTCTTTGTTTGTGAGAGGAACCAGGATAAACTCTGTGTGTTGCTTTACTTATTGCTTCCGATTATTATTCATTTCGCTGCTAACAACTCTGAGATTAGATTTTGAACTTGTTCAAATTTTGAAGTTGGTTTTTCAGAAGTGAAAAGAATTCACATACACAATTCAACTCCTCTTCTTGTGGATTTTTCTCACATTCATTTAATATTTTTGTGAGATAGTAATGTTTTACCTATTTCCAGGTCATCATGCTATGCATTATAAATGACACATGACAAACAAAACAGGCGGAAGATCCCATGGAACCCCATTATTTCCTAACAAGAGAAAAATGGAATATCAAAGATCAAGAAATATGAGACATGTTAATGATGGATTAAACATCCACTAAGACCATCATGATATTGAACAATTTCATATTAAACATCCACACCCGAAATTCAGTTTACTAGGCTTGGGGGCTAGTGTTCCCTCCTGGAATGACAAACATATTAACAACGACCCAATAATAAAATGGACTCATGATAAAGAAGAAGGATAGATGTGATCCACAATCCCAAAGATCGTTTGATCAAGACCAAGGGAGCAATATAAATGAAGAAGAAAGTGCCCCGTAGAAAAAGGTCATCGAATTTTTTGAACAAGCTAAGTTCTTCCTTTAGAAAATACATTATCAAGGTGAGTGCTCGAAACAAGAACATTAGATCATTGAGCAAATAAAAAACTGAAACTTATCCCTTTAAATAACTATCCTTTTATAGAAGGTTAAAGACCCAAAAAAACCCTAATATTTATTAGATTTAATTATTAGATTTAATTCATATTTAAGTTTGTTAGATATTAGATTTAAATATTAGATTTGATTCATATTTAAGTTTGTTAGATATTAGATTTAAATATTAGATTTGATTCATATTTAAGTTTGTTAGAGGCTTATAAATAGGGTGTCAATCATTGTAACTTTTAATCCTTTTTGTAGCCATCATTCTCTGAATAAGAATATTTCCATTCATCATATATTCTACCTTTGCACCAACAATTGGTATCTAGAGCTCCGGTTCGGATTCATTGGGAAACACGGGAAACACGAGTGAACGTGAGGTCTTGTGTGTTTGGTTTTGATTCTTAGATTCGTGTTGAATCTTGAACAAAATCTGATCAGAATTTTAATTCTGTGGGTTGGGAAACACTGTGTGAGAAATCTGAGTGTACTGTGCAAGGTAGAAAGATGAACGGAAACGGCAACATGAACACCAAACTTCCAGTATTTGACGGTAAAAACTGGAATCGTTGGATGATCCAAATGCGTGTACTATTCGGTGCTCAAGATGTTCTAGATCTTGTCACTGATGGTTATGTTCCGGTAGCAGCAGATGCGACAGATGAACAGAAAAACACGCAGAAGGAAGTAAGGAAGAAGGATCAGAAAGCATTGTTCTTCATTCATCAATGTGTTGATGTAAATGTGTTTGAGAAGATTGCAGATTCAACGACAGCAAAGGCTGCGTGGGACACACTGGTTAGATGTTATGGTGGTGACGCATCAGTGAAGAAGGTGAAGCTTCAGTCCTTGAGAAAGCAATATGAGAATCTCAACATGAAGAATAATGAGAAAGTTTCTGAATACATCTCCAGAGTGATTCTGATCACTAATGAGATGAAAGCGTGTGGAGAAACTCTTTCTGAAGAAACAATCATGGAGAAGGTATTGAGATCCCTTACCTCTCAATTTGATTACATTGTGGTAGCAATAGAACATTCCAAAGATCTGAGCACCATGAGAATTGAAGAGCTGCAGAGCAGTCTAGAAGCGCAAGAGTTGCGTTTGACTGAGAGAACTTCTGAAAGGGAAGTAGAGCAGCAGGCTCTGAAAGCAACTTCTGATAGGAGGTATCAGAAGCAGTCAGAAGCCAGGAGAAGATCTGATGGTGGTCAGAAGTCAGAAAGCTCAACCTCTGATAGACAAAAGAATGTTCAGAAGGGAAAAGAGAAGTATGACAAGAAGAAAATCCAATGTTACTGTTGTAAGAAGTTTGGTCACTTTGCTAGAGACTGTTGGTCAAACAAGGAGAGAAAATCAGAAGAAGCAAATATAGCCAGAAGTTCTGATGACGAATCTGTGCTATTGATGGCCTTTGAATCTGGTGATATGGATCTGATAGACTGGTGGTATATGGACACTGGTTGTTCAAATCATCTTACTGGAAACAAGAAATGGCTGGTTGACTTTGACTCTGAAAAGAGGACAAAGATCAGATGTGCTGATGACAAATATCTTAATGCAGAAGGTATGGGAAATGTCAGAGTGACTCTGAACAATGGGAAAACAGCATTGATTCAGAACGTGTGGTATGTACCTGGCATCAGAAGCAATCTGATGAGTGTGGGACAATTAATTGAGAAAGGTTTCTCAGTTACCATGAAGGACAATCTTCTGAAGCTGTACGACTGTAATCAGAAGTTGATTATGGAGTCAGAACAGGGAAGGAATAGAACATTCAAGGTGAATGTCAGAACTGTAGACTCAGAATGTCTTAGTGCAACAAGTGCTGAGAAGGAGAGTGAGCTGTGGCACAGAAGATTTGGTCATTTGAATTTCAGAAGCTTAAAACATCTGAATTCAAAGAAGTTGGTACATGGAATTCCTGCAATTAAGAAGCCTGAAAAGTCATGCAAAGTTTGTATGGAAGGAAAACAACCACGATTGCCATTTGCGTCAGAAACTGCTCCAAGAGCAAAACATGCCTTGGGAGTTGTACATTCTGATGTGTGTGGTCCATTTCCAGTAGCATCGATGGGAGGGAATAAATACTTTGTGTTATTTGTTGATGAATTCACAAGAATGACATGGGTATCCCTTATTAAGTTCAAACACGAGGTGTTTGATGAATTCAAGAAGTTCAGAATGAAGGCTGAGAATCAGAGTGGTCAAAAGCTGAAGATTCTTAGAACTGACGGTGGAGGTGAGTATAACTCCAAAGAGTTCCAGAAGTTCTGTGAGGAGAATGGAATTGAGCATGAGGTTACTGCTCCTTATACCCCTCAACACAATGGTCTTGCTGAAAGAAGAAACCGAACTTTGCTTGATATGGTGAGAAGCATGCTAAAGGAGAAGAAGCTTCCTCAGAAGCTCTGGGGAGAAGCTGTTGCCACCGCAACGTATGTACTCAACCGATGTCCTACGAAGAAGTTGAAGGAAATAGTTCCAATACAGAAGTGGACTGGAGATAAGCAAAGTGTTAGTCATCTGAAGGTGTTTGGTTCTGTTTGCTATAAACATGTTCCAGAAGCCAGAAGACAGAAGCTGGATGATAGAAGCAAAGTGATGATTCTGATAGGGTACCACAGTACAGGTGCATACAAGCTCTATTGTCCAGAAACCAATAAAATTGAATTCAGCAGAGATGTGATTGTGAAGGAATCAGAAGTTTGGAATTGGGATAAGTCTCAATCTGACTCTGATGTTAGAACCTCTGAAGAAAGGTCAGAGTTCAGAATTTCTGAGGCTGGAGTAAACTCTGATATTGATTCTGATTCTGATAGTGATTCTGACTCTGGAGAAGACTCAGAAGATGAAGGTGACTCTGATGATCCAGACTCTGATGACCCAGACTCTGATGGTAATCCAGATTCTGGTGGCAATTCAGACTCTGGAAATATGCCAGACCCTGAAGATGGTCAAAGCTCTGGAGGAAGTCAACCATCTGAAGCTAGAAACTCTGAAGCTCAAGACTCTGAACAAGTTCAGAGACCACAAAGAATCAGAAACATCCCCAGAAGATATGCAGAATTTGACATGCTGAAAGACACTGAAGTAGACTCTGAAGGAGAAGTTATTCAGTGTGCCATGTTAGTAGACTCTGAACCCATAAGTACAGAAGAGGCTCTTAAGCAGAAGCTCTGGCTGAAGGCCATGAAAGAAGAACTTGATGCTATAGAGAGAAACAAGACTGGAAGTTCTGAACAAGAGATAGCCAAGTTCAAGAAAGTTCTGATGAATGAATTCGAAATGACTGATCTAGGCAAAATGACATACTTTCTAGGGATGGAGTTCAGATACTCTGAGAAAGGTATTATTTTGCATCAGCTCAAGTATGAATTAGAACTTCTGAAGAGATTTGATCTGAAGAATTGTAAGATTGCTGTTACTGCATGCCAAGCTGTGTGGATTCTGAATCTATTGCAGGATCTGAAGATTAAAGTAAACAAACCTCTGAAGCTGATGATTGACAACAAGTCTGCAAACAATCTTGCCAGAAACCCAGTGTTGCATGGGAGAAGCAAGCACATTGAGACCAAGTATCATTTTCTGAGACATCAAGTTCAGAGGGGAGTGTTAGAAGTTGTACACTGCAGCACTCAGAAGCAGTTGGCAGATGTTCTGACGAAAGCTATCAAGACTGATCAATTTCTCAGATTAAGGGATGGAATTGGTGTTACAAGTTTTGATGGAATATGAATTAAGGGATGGTATTAGATTTAATTATTAGATTTAATTCATATTTAAGTTTGTTAGATATTAGATTTAAATATTAGATTTGATTCATATTTAAGTTTGTTAGATATTAGATTTAAATATTAGATTTGATTCATATTTAAGTTTGTTAGAGGCTTATAAATAGGGTGTCAATCATTGTAACTTTTAATCCTTTTTGTAGCCATCATTCTCTGAATAAGAATATTTCCATTCATCATATATTCTACCTTTGCACCAACAATATTGACCTATAAAATGGGAGACAAATATCAAATATAGGAACGCACTCTTTTAACCTAAAATATTCCTTTATGCGTATTATATCCACTGACTTGACGTCAGACTATTTATAGGCATCATCCCCCGATGTCATACAAAGCACCAAAAATCCACTAGCTATCGAAACTTGCCATCTCGTCAAGACAAACAAATCTGACAACAACCATCTTTGATCCATTTCGGATCACCACCCTTCCACCTCGTATGAAAGGGTAGAGAGGACAACCCTAAAAAAATTCACAAAAAAAGTTTAGCAAAACAAATAGAAATAAACCTCGGGCATGGTGTATGAATTTGTGTCGTGCACACCGATGCATGGGGAAAATAACATGGTTAACCACATCAACCAGTGTATCTTAACTTGAGTCCCGAGTTAGAACTTATGTGAACTATATATAGGTTTTTGAATATGAACTCTAATTGGTCAGCAAACTTATGAGATATTTGTTGACAAGTCACTGTGTGATTAGCACTACAGGTCTCAATTACCTCACTTGGTTGTACTTGTATGGAATCTCCATGGCTTAGTCGTTAGTGGCATGTTTTCTTAGTGGAATGACTTGAATGTGAACTCAATATGGAGAATAAAGTAAATTAACTTATCTGAGCATGCTTTCTCTTAAGTTCATCAAGTCATTAGCAGTTCAAAGAAAGCTCTTACACTTGAAAAATTGAATAGCTATAGATTATTAAACTGAATAGAAAATTGAAGTTACACATATGAAACCATTTATATTAATTATAACAAAAAGAGAATGACTATTTAACTTAAAATCACCATAATAAAAAAAATGCTGAAATTAATTATGAACTTCTCAGTCTTGATCACGATCCATGCAAGATCATAGTTGAGTTGCATTGAGAGAACTTGAATTCATCATTTGATCATAGTTGTAATTGATTTGTCTTGTATCCATCTCCATTGCACCAACATGTGAAGGTAAATATTGTTGTGTAGACAAAGACAGTGATGATGATGATGGAAAAGGTACAACATTAATTCCATCTATATCTTTAATTTGGTTAACAAATTCAAAATTTGATAACTCATCATGAGGAACATGATTAGATGAAGACTCCAATTGGTAACCAAGTGGCATAGGATTCAATAATTCTAAGAAAGAAGGGTGATTTGCTCTTTGTAAGAGATTATTTCTTTGAGAAATTTCTCTTATATTTCCTCCATTAGAAGTAATCATATTTGAAGTACGCTCAGACACCAAATCTGAAAAGAGGTTATTTGGCAAAATATATTGTGTGTGATAACAATCTTCAGACTCCACTTTTTTCTCTTTCTCTTTTTCGCTTCTATCTATCCATTTTTCTTTGTTAGTAACGATTTCTCCTAACCCTTGTCTTGAATTTGATTTCCAAATAGAAGTATTGTTTTGGAAAACATATTCATTAGAAATAGTACTAGCAAAAGATGGATAACCTAGGGTGAAATTTCCTTGAGGTATTGGAAGTGGTGGAAGTTCATCAATTTCATCCTTAGCTATGTTAAGCAACCAATCAACAACTTTGCTAGGTTGATTTAACCCTAATCTATCTTGAAGATCATAAAGATGAATTGCTGTTTGAATTGAAAGTCTTACCCTTCTATCTCTTAGTCCTTTTATTGTGTATACTTTGCTATGTCTATCTTTTGTTCCAAAGGCTCTTGATACTCTCACAATTCTTGGATCCTTTAGTTTTAACCATTGTGATGTTGATGATGATGATGGAGTAGTTGAATCCTTTGATGGAAGAACTTCTTGTTTTAATGGAATTTCAATCATCTTTTGTCTCTCATTGTTGTTATTGTTGGGCTCCTCCAAGTGCAAAGTTTTGTTGTTTTGGTTGATATTCTCTCTAATTTTGAATTCTTCTTTATGAATTCTCACTTCTAGTATCTACAACAATTAGAAAAGTATGAAGTTGAGATTGAGAAAAATATTAATAAATAAATGGAAATTAAACTTATGTTCTTAAAAATTGTATGAAAGATTTCTCATATTATAGAATAATATAGATATAAAACCCTAGATATAAATATAGATAGTATAGATATGTAACAAATTAAAACACACATATGAATATACCTATTTGATATCATGCAAATAGAATAAGAGAATGAGAAAGAGAGTATGCACCTTGCTTTTGATGCTATATATGATATGAAGATGGTTTGAAAAATGAAAGATGAGTTTGGTTTGATTTTATAGAATGAAAATGGTGAACAAGTTATTATAAGTTTGAGTTTGCAGGTAGAGGAAGATGCTGGAATGGAACCGACCAAGATGTATAAAGGAATGGTAAATAGTTAGCCACGTGAGATGAGATATAACCTTATTGGTCAAATCAATTTTATACTATTTATCTTATCATTTATATTATGCTTTGCGCATGATCATTGACAATGACTCCAATCATGATTAGAATCAGTTAGAGAGACATTTATATATTTATACTTTTTTATTTTTTAAAATAAATATCTTTATAAAATATTTTTTATTATTATTATATTCTTATTTATTAATTTTTACTTTTTTTAATAATTCTATTAATTATAACTTATAAATGATATAATTTTATCATTAAAATCAATATATTTAACTCAAATAAAAACTGGACATAGTTAAAATAAGATCGAATGAATAATATCTATTGTAGTTTTGATAAAAAATATTCTTTGATTGAAAAATGAAAAAACAATGTGAACTTAATTTCTTATAATAAATGAATTTGTTATACAGAGTTCAAAAAAAGGGGCTAGTCATACGTTATCAGCAACTACAAAAGTATTTCATTACTGAATCTCCACACATGGAGGGGCCATTGTACATAAAAGACAAAAATACTATCAATGTTAATAATCGATTTTCTATTTATTTTGTAAAAGTATATACTAATAAAAAATATTATTAATTTTATCAATAATAAAAATGTCTATTGTTTTTTTATCATGATTAATAATTATCTTCTCTAAATAGAAATTCATATTTACTTAACCATAATTATACAGTTTAAAACATTAATTTTTTATTAATAAATTAAATTTTGTTTTAAAAGTAAAATCTAAAATTTATCTTTATAAAATAACCGGGTCTAAGTATACTTGTTGTAAATCAAAGTCTTGTTTTTGCAATACCATATGATTTATATTTATATTGTTGTGATGCTTTTTTTCCTTAAGAGGAGGTTTATCAGTCTCAGAAATTTTAAAAACTTCTGAGTTTAACATGTTAGAGATAAACTCTCTCACTCTCTCTCTTTTTTCTGATAATTGTTAAAAATTGTGTTTTTAGGATTTAAAGTTTTTCTAAAGTGAACAATTCTAAAGAATAATTCACTTAAGGGGGTGTCATCCATGAAGAGAAGTGTATATTAATCTTAAGAAAATAATAGGATCTATTAAATAATAAAAGAAAACTATATAAATGTCAATTAGAGTAAGGAAAATATTTTTAAAATGACATAATTTTTAAAATATTAGAATTATTATTATATATTCATAAACAATGAGAGTTGTTTCTTATTCATAATTTCACAATAATGCACTCTTAAATATATTTAGAGTATTAGAGTATGATTATGACATACTAAGTGTGTACAATTTTTACAACGGGTTAGGAGTATGGAGGTTGTGGATCTAAGAAAGGTTAATTTTGCTTTTGTAGGTAAGTCAAGGAACTTTGAGGTAGGATGCGCTATTTGTTGTGATATTAGGGGGCTAGGTATGGCTCTTTGGTTGTGGATTTTTCTTTGGGTGGTCAGGTTAGGGTTATGAGTGAGGGGTGCATCCCAGTAGTGGAAAAGAGTCTCTTTTGGTTGGATATAATCTAGATAACACCTCTGTGTGATTTGTACAGGGGGCTATTAAGGTGGTCGAGAACAATTTGCAAATTCAGTTTAGGGAGGATGTGTGGATGACTTCAGACCATTTGTACATTCCATTAGAAGGTTATTTCTTATCTCAGATCATCATCACCGGTTGGTGGGTATTATAGAGGAGTGGGTTGAGGGTGAGTGGGTACGGAATTTCAATTGGGAGTCGATTCTATTTGTTTGGGAGAAGGATATCTTAAGTTAGATTTTTCTTTTTTTAGGGTAAGTTGAAGTCGTCTCAAGATAAATATTGGATGTGGAAGCTCAATGTGAAAGGCGGTTTCTCAGTGAGGGATGATGTAGGACTCATATCTTTTCTTTTTGCAAAGACTGATAGTAGGTCTGATAAGGTGGTTTAGGCTCTTGCCAATGGGTGGAAGAGTTGGACCCCTTCTAAAGTGGTTATTTTCTCCTAGAAGTTTCTCTAAGACATGATTTCGTCCAAAGTGAATATTCATAGGAGAATAGTTATTGTAGACCCTAATAGTGTTGGTTGTGTTCTCTGCTTGAATCAGGCGGGAGTCAACAATTCAGTTTTGAGTTTGTTGATCATTTTTTGTTCATTGTTGTTCCACTTGCCTATATAGTATCAAGTTTTTATGTGGATTGACATAGTTAGAATCTTAACTAGTTCGGTTGTTTGTCTGTTCGAAGGGGTTTAGGAGTTTATTGTATGTAATAAAGTTTTGTATGAATTAAGCTTCGATTCAAAATGCGTTGATCTTGAATATCTAAAATTTCGTTAAAATGTTATTTTTGTTCGAAAAACTCGATTGTTGATCACGAGGGTAACATAATTATTAACCTGTGATTAAAGTGGATCCAACCACATATTTTGGGTCTCCTTTACTCTTCAAGGGATTGGGAGTCGGTCCCTCTTTTGTGTTTGGGCAGATAGTTGTGTGTTAGGCAGTGGTCTCGCCTCATTGAGTTCAGAATTGGTCTCATTCATCATTTTCGCAACTCGATGCTTTGATGAGTGTATTTGGCCTTTGTTGTTTCCCGGTTTAAGTATGAGGTGGTTACTTTTGGTGTCTGGGCTGGGGAAGGGGTGTTTTAATTTTTTTTTGTTTGATGTTTTTTGTTCTATAGTACTTTGTTCCTAGTTTTCTTTTACGTCTCTTGTTAATCGAAAAAAATCTTATCATGATATGAATTGAGTGTATGTCTTGTTAATGAGGTTAGTAATAACAATGCTTTTTTCTTTTTTTTTTGATCTCTGATCTATTGGTAGTGATTCTGACATTCTGAGATCTAGTAGCATGAACATATTTACGAGGTCATAGTTATTTGGATAATTTTTTGGAAGATCTATGTGAATATTTAGCTGTTTTGACGTATCTCTACTATATTTTGGGTTTTCTTGGTATACCTTTTGATTGTTTTCTGTTGTAGTCGGTTTAGCACTTTTTGTGCTAACTGATTCCTATTTCTTTTATGTTACGATGATTTTCACCTATCTATTTATATTTACCATTTAAGAAAATTATTATGTAAGTAATTTTAAATTAATTATAACTTAGATTATATAAACAAATATATATATATATATATATATATATATATATATATATATATATATATATATATATATATATATATATATATATATATATATATATATATATATATGCACAAGAATAAAATCCATATACTTAATTCTTTGAAATAAATATCAAATAATAAAGAAATTAAAAAAAAAAAAGGTGATAAAGAGGAAAATGGGAGGAAGAGAAAACAAAAATAGGCAGAAGAAGGTATCATCACATGATCACATGGAGAGTGAACAAAGAAATCTACTTTAGATAAGTCATTTGGTAAGATTCAAAAGTTATGGTGTCTAATTAATGTCACATGTCTTTATGTATATGATAACTACTTATTCGGACAATATGCGAGGGACCTATATACTTACAACACTTTAATTAGGACCACACAGTTTCAATGCAGAGAGATATGCATGGAGGCAAGTTGTGAGAAGCTACAGCATATTATATGACACAATTCACATGCCACAAGTGGATTATTTTGCATGCTTTTCTTCAAAATAAAGTCAATGTGTAAAATTAAAGATAAAGAAACGTACGCATGTTTTCTTCCCACTTTATTTGACAAAGATAAATTCATGCAGGCGTACAAAAGGAATCATAAGAATACAAGGAGTGCCCAAGATCCCAAAAACATGAATGAAAAACCACTCAGTAGCAAGAGAAAGAAAATCGATACAATACCCAATGAACTTGAACAAAAAACACCGTCAGAGCATCAAACTAGATTTCAAACACACAACAATAATTACCATTAACACGACATCATCTTCCAAAAGAACTAGGAAACATTATATCTTTAAGAATCTAGATTGAAACTCTCAAACCACTATTAATTCTGAGAGAGAATACAATTCTCAAGTAAAGTAAAAAAACATACATGAGTAAATTGTTGACATTCTAAGATATCATCTTCAAGTAAAGAAAATGATCTTATCTTCCATGTTTTCATTGAAGTTGTTATGTCTCCTGGGATTTATCTGTTTATATTTTGTTGCTGTCAATTTAATTTTTGGTTTGATGTTGTAATTGAGTCTCCTTAGATAGTTGTGCATTTTAGGATTAATTGTTTAACCATTTTTACTCATACATAAATCGAACTATTTGATTAAGGTCAACGCAATATGTTTCTAGTCAATTAGTCGGGGACTTGAATCAAGAAACATATATGAGAGTGGTTAAGTCGTATCAAATCTCGATTCAGAATAACACTTCATTTTTGTTAACATTTGAAATCATTGAAATGTGGTTTGAATCATAAGAATGGCTGACTCGAATCAAAATAAATGTGGAAAATCAGGATTTTACTTATTTGAGTCTAATTCGAAACACTGGATTGTCTGACTTGAATTAAAGATGGTTCTTGTAATTTTGTTCGTCGGATGGAAAGATATCAGACACAATGTAAGACACAATGTGTATGACAAGATATTATGTAGCAGCCAGAATAATAGCAAAATATAAATAAAGCAGGAATTTATAACACAGTTCGGTGCAAAATCACCTACGTCTGGAGGACGTTAACCCAATGATAGGAAATTCACTCTTAATAGTCATAAACACAATTTGTCTTAGTTGAACCCTCTTGGTTCAATACCTATTTTCCTAATACTATCTGTGAATTTCTATTCAGGATTCCCTATATAAAGAACTCCATTCTTAATAGTCTGAAGTACAATTGGTCTTATCTGAACTCACTTCGTCCAATACCGCTTTCCTAATACTACCCATGAAAATGAAAATTCGATCATGGCTCCCCTTGAATCTGGGACACCTCCCACTTTCACTTAAACACTCTCAAGTTTTTGAACAACTACAAAAATATACAAATGATGAAACAAATACAACTGAAAATAAACTTTATTCCTCAATATAGGAATGACACTAGCGAATAAAGTTTCACAACAAATACAAGACTCAAATAAACCTTTCCTATAGTGTAGATATTCTATCTAAAGTTCTATGTCTTCGCAAAGGAGATAAAATCTTTAAATAATTACGAAAGTCCATAAGGGTTTAGGTCATGAATTTGGTTGGAACCTAGAAAGGGAAAGGGATTTATCTTCAATAATGGTTGATTGCAAATCTTGATTATTTATGACAGTAGATATGAAAATGATTTCTTGAAGAGCCCTGACTTCATGGATAAGTTCCTTGAGAATGTGACTTTTCATCGGACCAAACATAGGTTCTACATTATGCGTATATTCAACACTGAATAAACCAAATTCATCAGTAACGCGAACATTGAAAAACTAATGGCAGGGACATGTTTCCCAGCAAACAGTTGTAACTGAAATTTAGCACCCTTAAAGCATTATCATCACTATTTACACCACAAACTAGAGAGAGGAAATAAATATTTAGCACTTTCTTCAATGAATGAGCACCGCTAAGAGAATTCATAATTTCACTATAGTTCTTCAACATAAATTCCTTATCAATAGGCATCCTCATATTGTAAACAAAATTTTAGTAGATTGTAATTTCTTCGTAATGAAAAGGAACATATGGGGAGTTCTTGGAAAGCTTAGCTTCTTAAATATACATTTTAACATTTATAACACCTTTTACATCATGCTCATTAATCTTCACAGTGTTAACAATTTCATGCAATATATGGGTGACAAGTTCCTCAACATCATGCTATGCACTATGAGGAGCTGTTTTCTTTCCTTTTCAAGAGAATTTCTTAACAGTAAAAATCCTATCAGCAAAGTAATCATTTATAACCTCGTTGTCATTAACATCTTCTCTTACAAACTCATCCTTCTTATTAGGAGCGAACATAACATGAACTTCATTATCATCAAGGACAAAAACATAATCATCAACATTGTCATCAATTTTGTTACTCACCTTATTCAAAACATCATTTACTTCAAAATTAATAAGGGCAACTTGGTCATCCTTCTTGTGAGTTGGAAACTCAATCTCCAACATAACAGACAAGTTGTCTGGCACATCAATAATAATATTGTCACACAAGATGAACATTCCATAGATTTTACCTTGGGCATCCTTAGGCTTGACGAGTGATGACAGTCGTCATTACGTGATTTTTAGGAAGAAATTTTGGAAGAAGAATGATCAAAAACCATGTGAAAGTATGAAGAATTGAGAAAAAGGTCAATACAAGGGTTCTGAATCTAAGATAGAAAGTGACGGTAAGGTCATTTAAGGAGATATTTTGGAGCACATTCGAGTCATTGGGGAGCAATTCTTCCATAGATTTTGATGATGAACACT
Organism: Lathyrus oleraceus; assembly: GCF_024323335.1. Taxonomy (NCBI): domain Eukaryota; kingdom Viridiplantae; phylum Streptophyta; class Magnoliopsida; order Fabales; family Fabaceae; genus Lathyrus; species Lathyrus oleraceus. The sequence continues at coordinate 121,634,642 of NC_066579.1, forward strand.
TCTCCACTCATGGTGTTTGTTATCTTATCAATGAGTAGCTAAGTTCCTATTGATTAGGGCTTTTTGAGATGAACCTTTTTTTTTACCATTTTGGATCATATGTCTGTTTGAGATTAGTTGAGTACTTTCAATTTAAAACATATTTTGGCCACTTTTTCAAGGATTCTAAATCTAAGATAGAAAGTGACAGCTAAGGTCATTCAAGGAGCAATTTTGGAGCACATTGGAGTCATTGGGGAACAGTTCTTCCATAGATTTTGATGATGAACATTTCTACACTCATCGTATTTGTTATCTTATAATGAGTAGCTAAGTTCCTCTAGATTAGGGTTTTCTGAGATGGACCTTGTTTTTACTATGTTGGATCATATTTATGTTTGATATTTATTGAGTACTTTCAATGATATTATCTAATTTAAATTGTTCAGGTGTTTAATGTTTTTTGTTGCTTACGGGGGTACAAATCGATCTAAATAATTAGGGATTTCTGACCGTTAGTCTAATTATTTGAAATAGGAAATTTATTCAACTTTATAATGAACTAGGAATAGGAATTTAGAAGTTGTTTCTTATGAATTAACGCATTAAGAACTCCTAATTGAACTTTGAGTTGACCTAAGAAATTAAGGAATTGATGTACAAATTAGTGAACTGCACACCAAAGAATTGAGTGTAGTGGTTATGTTAATTCGCAGTGAGATAATAATATGATTGAAACTCAACAGGTACACAGTTCATCAATAGGTAAAAATAAGCGGATTCAATAAATAGTCCTAATCACCTTTCACAATCTTGAATCACTTAAATTTAATTCTCGTTTAGAACTGGATTTTGAACGAACCCCTTCCCTTTTATTACTAAATTTTACAATTAAATTTCTTGTTAAAATTTAAACCTCGTGGACAATAATCTTTTATTATTACTTTGATGTTATCAATACACTTGTCGAGAGGTCATCAAGTTTCTGGTGTCGTTGCCTGAGATTGTTGATTTTCAACAAGGCAATTTAGTGTGGCATTTTAGTTTTCTAATTGTTTGATTTATTTATTTTTTCGTTTTAATTTTGAATATTTTTAATTTTAGTTCTAATTTTTATTTTATTTTGTTGTTAATTTTAGTTTTTCTCTACTTTTGTGTTATTTGATGTGGTGCTACTAAGGTATTTCTTGTTTGTTTATGCGAACTACTGACACGGTGTTGATACCAATGGATATTGAAATCAAAAGAACAACACCTACATTTCACAAAGCAAAAACGTATGCACTTCAAGCGTCTGAAGAAGTAAATGAAGAAAAACTTGAGATGGAGGCTCCACCACGTCAAACATTAGGGGACTATTGCAGGAGGGCCGACTATGGTCATATTTGTTTAGGATTTCAACCAGCTATTATGGTAACCTTTGACATCAAAAAAATTGTACTAACAGGTTTGAAGGAAAACACGTTTGATGAGAAAGTAATTATAGATCCTTATGGGCATCTCGCTAAATTTTACGTGACTTGCTCGATGTGTAAGTCAGTCGTGACATCACCGACGATCAGGTAAAATTACATTTTTTTTTATTTTTCCAGTATAGGTCGCGCAAAGGATTGGTTGCAGTGCATCCTAAATGGACCTTGTAGCGGGGTATTCGTTACCTTTAGATTTATTGATTAAATCAAAAGTAAATCATACAATTCGAGTCCCCACCGCACTTCTATTTATCCAAAGGAACGGTTAGAAAGCGAACAAAAACCGAGAAGTTTTATCAAATCAAAAACTAATAAAAATGTCAGAGATCTGGGTAAGGGGTTGGTTATGCAATGGGAAGGTTTTAAGCACCCAAAACATCCTTAGTACTCTAAGGGAGCCCTTTTTGCAAAGTTGTATGGTAGGTTGGTATTTGTGAAAATATTTGTGCAAACATGATTGGGGAGATGAGAAAAGAATATACAAATTATTTACAATTTTGTTGTTTGAATGGATAAACCCATTGCCTACGTACCATCACAAAGGTAGGATCAAAACCTCGTAGTTCGGGGTAAAAAGTCTCAAAAGATTGGTGAATTGATTTGATCAAAAGCCTTAAGGTCTTTTGTTATCGAAGGGAGAAAACTCAACCTAAACCAACAATCCACCATGTGAGGAGAGCTTCAACATACTAGTGAGGGATCCACCCTATAATAAGTATGAAAGACTTATAGTCCAATCACTAAGGATGGGGTGAGGTTTACATCAACCACTATGATAACTCAAACCTATGGATAATGTTTATGAAAAAAAGTTTTAACAAAGGTGGCCATTGGAACCACAAAAGAAACAATTTGAAGTGAGTTGTATTTACCAATTAGAAGTATTCACAAAATGAAGTCAAAATTGCCTTAAGATTCAATTCAAAATGAGTATTAATGAAAAGAGTTTGAAAAATCAAAGGCATATTGCCTAGGTTTCTAGTTTTGAAAACAATGTCAATGTTTGCACAAAAATGAGTTTGGCTTGGGTTAGAGTGGAGAGAAGAAGAGAAGGGCTAGTCCTAAACATGCAAAGATGAGAGAAGATAATAAAACCCTTGGAGTTCCTTTCTTGAGATCATAAAGATGATCCAATATGCTCCTTTCCTTTGGACTTAGCAATTAACTCAAGCAATCAATCAAATATTCAATCAAGTTCCTAGGATCTCCATTTGGCTTGTCTTTCTCTTAACTTGGATGTTCATGACAATGGTCCTTCTAACTATCTCAAGTTTGAAATCCCTATCACACAAGAACAAACAATCAAAAAGTTCACAATGCAATAAGAGGAATGGACAAAGAGAGAATTTAGATTAGGGGTCCTTTCAAGTCAACTTCAAGATTAAGCATTCTAAAGGCATGAGGCCTAGTTGCTCTTCAATCAATTTTAGCATTCTAAAGGCATGAGGCCTAGTTGCTCTTGAACTCCATTAAGCATAGGTGAGGTCCTAATTCTAAGTCCTTTCTCCTTTTTGCATTGGGTTCACACAAACAAAGACAAAGCAAGCACAAGGCAATAATATATTTACACAATAATATGCTCAAGTGAGCAAAAGGAAAATAGCATAAACATAAACATGAGCTCAAGTGAGCAAAGGAAAAAGACAATATGAATAAATGAGCAAGAAATTAAATTGCATTAAAGTAAATTGCAAGAATTAAATGCTTGAATTAAAAGTTAGTAATTAGTAGTTAGTGTTAGTGTGCCATAAGGCAATTTAGCGCTATGTTAAGCAATCGTAAGTGGACTAATATAGTAGTCACACCTATCTGAGGTCGGTCAATAAAACTATAGGCAAATAAACACAAGTTAGAGATCATGACTAGTAAGTCAAGCTCCTACAACTTGCCATGCCAAAAGAAAAGAAGAATGACCTTGTATGGATTTCAGGTTCTTTGCTTGACCAAGAAGCAACCTATCTTGGCCACAAAGCAATTCACTTGATCTTCGATCAAGTTGAATTTGATTTGGATCAAAGAAGGTTAAGCCCCTCATATGTCATGGCTAACCACAAATCATAACTCATTGGTCAAAAGAAAAAGAAGAAGATGAGAGATGAAGATGAAATGTACAAAATTGATGAGAATATTTTTCATAGACTTATCATTATCCAAAGATGTTAAGAAAATATTTTGGCATTTTTTAAATATCAAAAGGTATTTTAAATGAATTAAAAACTATCAAAAACAAAGTAATTCACAAATAATATTAAATGGAATCACAAAAATAATTAAAAATCAGATTATGAAACTAGAATTTAAGAGAAAAATTTTGCAATTGGTCCCATATTTTTGTGATCCCAAATAAAGAAGTTATGAATTTTTGAAAATAAATGGATTAAAAGAAAAATAAAACAGAAATAAAAAAATTATGAAAAAACCACAGCGCTCAGATCCACTTTCATTAATTGATGTGGCTGATCCTAAGGCCATGAGGCGCGCGCACATGGTGTTCACAAGTCAACAGCATCACATGTTGTATTAAAAAAAGTAAACATAATGCAAGGCCATGATTAGATCTGGAGAGTTGGATCCAAAGGTTATGGATGTTCCACGTGTGGACGGTGGTGGAAACCACCGTCTTCTCCGGTGAGAAGGCAAAAACCGGCCACCAGTTGCAGGTTTTGCAACCTCAACCAAATCAAACGATCTTTATACCAAATTGAAGTTGGGGTGATGTACACCACCCATGTAACCTTGGATTGTTCTCTAGATCTCTATGGAAGGAGAAATCAGAGATGGAAAATCCAGGTACTTGATCTGAAGTTCAACAATTCACAAAATTAAAGTCACCATTGGCTTGCCTCTCACATGAGGACTTCAGAAAACCAAGAAAACTCAAGCAATGCACAATATATAGTGAGATTTGAAGCAAAACAGTTCAGATGGAAACCTTTGAAGTGCAGCTTTGATGAGTACGATCCAACCAATCTCTTACTTGCAGCTTGATCTTGAGGTATGGTATGGGTGCAAGGCTTAGGAATTAGTGTTGAAAATCAACTAATGTTGTTGAAAATCAAACTTGAAAAGTGAAATGAAAACTCAAAATTCCTTTGGTGTGAGGTTGGGAAATGATTTCAGCAGGGTTTCAGGCGCCTTCAGGTTGAGAATTGAATGAAGTGATGCATCTATTTATAGCTGCAGCTGCAAGGAATGTGTGACAAGCTCGTGTGCATGAGAATTGGGTCCTCCATGCATGGGCATGTACAGGCACATGTGAGGCCCAAAAGCTAATGGTTTTGCAAGCTGAAATGATTTGAAGCAAGTTTGGACGTGCAGATTGAATGGAATTTGCTTGTGTATGAAGTTTCATCATGAAATGCATAAATGGTCACAAATATTCATCTCTTCGAAAGTCCCATTTGGAAAATCCAAACATAGGCATGTGAGTAATGCTTGAAAAGGTATTTACATAAGGAACAAAATCTATGTTGGACAAAAATCCATTTGGAGTTTGGAAAATTGTGAAAACTGACCATGAAGTTCAAGGTACAAAACATGTATTTGAAAGAATTGCCAAAAAGGACTAACTTCAAGCCCTTCTGTATCAATGATGCAAGCCTCAAATGGAAAAACCTTCAACATCAAAGTTGTATATAGTTTCAATAGAAACAATTTGGACTTAAAGTTTGAATCATTTGGATTTTTTATGAGAAAGTTATGGGCACTTGAAGTTGGACTTTTTCAAGATTCAATGGCTTAGGTCCAAAGTGACCTATAATACTTTGTATTATCACATGTGTTTCTTTTAGGATTATGAATGTTTTTCCAACATAACAAATTAATTAGACATCTCAAAATTTCCAATTCACTTGGTATCACCCCAAAATCATAAAAAATGAGTGAGTTAGGTCCTTGGGAAGTTGACCCAAAATTAGGGTTTCAGTCAAAATGACCTATAATGTTTTGAAATGAATGACGACCTTTCAAGTTTCAAATGGATTTTTGATGAACATGAAAGTTGTTCATATGGTTCTTAAGAACATTTTGTCTCTTGTGGGTATCTTCATTTGACAAACACATCAAAAGTTAGGTCTTAGTGGATTTCCAAAATAGTCAGATGATTTAACTGATCAACTTCTCAAAGCCAAACTTCAAATCTTGATGAATGAATGATTGAGGGGCCTCATATAGGCTCATATATGCATAAAATTATGAATGAAAGAACTTCTCTTGATTGAATTTGATCATGAGCAAGGCACAGTCAATGCACAGATGAATTAGGGTTTCCTTGGGAAACAAACCTCAGGCCCTTTGGGTTATCTTGATAAAATTGGCAAATTGAGATACTTGGGAGACATATATGATGATTGATAGCTTTGGGAACCATTTCCATGCTTGCTTTCATCTTCATCTGGTCACTTCAATGGGCATAAGGGCCTCCTAGGAGCCTTGGATCACATGACTGCTTAAGCTTCAAAACAAAAGATGTTAGTGACCTATTTTTGTGCTTTTGGTTAGTAAAAAAAAATAATAAAAGCAATAATATACAATTCGAGAATGCTTGGTGGTCTCAAACCACTCACATAAGTCCCAACCCTAGGGTAAGGAGCCAAGATGCTATGATCCTTGAGGCAAAATGCAATAAGCAATGATATGATGCCATGAGGGATCTTAGGGTCAAAATTAGGGTCTTACAGACCTATCCATACTTGGAAAGATCTTGAAGAATATATTCTCAATAGGTACTATTCCAACTCTCAGTTTGTGAAAAGAAAAGTCGCAATTACCAGTTTATCTCAAGAAGAGGCAAAGTCGCTATCTGATGCATGGGAAAAGTTTAAGTTGTTGCTTCAAAAATGTCTGAATCACAACATGGGCTTCATAGAGATGATGACACACTTCAACAATGGCTTGAGAACACTGAAATTCTATTCTCATTAAGGACATATGTTTGACCAAATGTTTGGGACAACAAGAACAACTAGTTTATGACAAATAACAGATCATGGGGACAGATGTCAGACACGATGTTTAGGACATTGTATACTAGAATAAAAACCAGATTAAAATACCAAGATAAAACAGTTTTGCTTATACAATAGGAGGAAGCGTAAAATCAAGAAATAAAACAACAGATTGGTAACCCAGTTCAGTGAAACCACACCTACGCATGAGAGCACTGTACCCAAGAAAGGAAATTCACTACTTCAAATTAGTACAACTAGTCTTCTATGAACATCAATATCATGATGTTCAATGCCTCTTCCTAATCCTAGTAACTTTTTATTTATGACTTCCCTTAAATATGAGAATCCCTCTCACTTTTTTCAATCACTAACCCCTAGTGATCAACTTCAATAAAAACTCTATTGATTATTGAGTTTACAACTCAACTAAGACAAACCAACAACTATTCCAAGTTACTAAAACATTAAGTGGTGTATACAAATAGATTCAACACTAATATAGCATTAGCATGGAATACAAGAAACAAAGATCATTTGTTCTCAAGCTTATATAATTAATATCTTGGAACAAAGCTTTACAACTTAACAAGGAAACAACCTTCATGCCTTAAGATATCAATGGAAGTGTTAGAGTGGTGCAGAAAATTACTCAAACAAACACTCAAAAATAGAAACCCTAATACATAGAGTCTTCAAAACACGCACACCTCAAACTCTAGGTTTGAGTCTCTTTAAATAGAAATGCTTATTTTGGGATTTTTACAATGGGAATTTGATTTGATTTCACTCAGAATAAATGCATATATTGTTGGATATGATTTGTTCCATAAAAAACTCCAACAAAAGAAATGATTTGTTTTTAATTCAAATTCAAATTCAAATATTCACTTAACTTGATTTGATCTTCAAAAGTTGTCAAATAAATCAAACAAACACATTGCTAAAATATAGCAACAAATCTGATTATATCTTAACCATAATATTGCTCCAAAAATGAAACAACATTGGCTTGTTGAGTCAGGTCCAGATGTTGCACACATGTTGGAATATCTTGTTCTACATTTGTCTCTTCTTCACCATAACTTCAATAACATTTGTCTGTTGATAGAGATTACATGTCGCAACACATATGTTGGAACATCGTGTTCCACATGTGTCTCTTCTTCACCCCACTTGCAATAACATTTACTTGTTGATAGATACCATACGCCACAACACACATGTTGGAACATCATGTTCCACCAGAACATCCAAAATAACTCTCTTCATATAAATCGTCTTCGTAGAGTAAATCTTGGACCAAATCTTCCTTCAAGGAACATCAAATCAAATCTTCTTTGACTGAACCAAATCCCAATCTTTTTCAAATAGATTTTGGATTAACAATACAAACTTCTTCCCAAAAGCAAACCTCTGCATCTTTTGAAGAATTAAAAACCACAACTCTTCTAAAGGACATCTGAAGTTAGTCAGAACCCAAACCTTAAGCTGAGATGATACATACTCACATGTTAAATGTCTTGCTTAACTAGTTCTATCAAGCCCTTTAGTTACATCTTGGAACCTCTTGCTTAACTGGTTATGTCAAGCACTTTAGCTAAACAACTCTTGCTTAACTGGTTCTATCAAGAAATTTAGCTGAACAACTCTTCCCAAGAACAAACTCAGATGCTGGAACATTTTATTCCACATGTTACCTAAAATGCATCTTGTACATGTGTTACTTTACCTAATATAGCCAAACAAAAGGAACTACAAACATAAATTAGAATGCTTCTCAATGCCTCAACTGGAGATACATTAAGATTAAAGACTGGTGAACAGTTAAAAACATTGATTGAGAACATGTGTCAACATGAGCACCGTCAAGCGAACGAGTAATGAAACAAAAAGGTAACCATTCAGTTGATTCCACCACAGCTTTAACCGTTCAGATAGAATCCCTCACCAAACAGTTAGCTGCAAACTACCTAGATCAAGCTAACGACTATGGTCTAAACAATTGGGTATTTTGACTGTTAGTCTAATTATATGAACTAGGAAATTTATTCAACTTTGTAATTAACTAGGAATAGGAATTTAGAAGTTGATTCTTATGAATTAACGCACTTAGAACGCCTAATTTAACTTTGAACTTACCTAAGGAATTAGGAAATTACCGTATAAATTAGTGAGGTACACACCAAAGAATTTAGTGTAGTGGTTATGTTAATTCATAGTGAGATAATAATATGATTGAAACTCAACAAGTACACAATTCATCAACAGAGAAAAATAAGGGGATTCGATAAATAGTCCTAATCACCTTTTGCAATCTTGAATCACTTATTTTTAATTCTCGTTTAGAACCGCTTTTTGAATAAACCCCTTCCCTTTAATTGATAAATTTCAAAATTAATTTTCTTGTTAACATCCAATCCTCGTGTAGAAGGCCGACCCAATTAGTCGGGAGGCCCGGATCTAATTTAAAAAATACGCCTAAATTAAAAAAATATCAATTTTAAAATTATAAGTTTACACCTTTTTTTAAAAACTGACTTAAAATCATAGATTCTTGAAAATAAATATGATTTTACACCTAATTATGAAAAAAAATAGGTGTAAAATCTATTACGATTGTAATTTTAAAAAAAAAATGGGCCCCCAAAATTTGGGGCCTAGTGTTGCCGCACATGTTGCACATGGGAAAGGCTGGGCTTGCTCGGGTAGACGAATCTTTTATTATTACTTCAACATTATGGTACACTTGTCAAAAGGTCATCAAGTCTTTGGCACCGTTGTTTGAGATTGTTGATTTTCAACAAGGCAATTTAGTGTGACATTTTAGTTTACTAATTGTTTGTTTTAATTTTTGTTTTCATTTTAAATTTGGAAAATTTTAATTTTAGTTCTAATATTTATTTTCTTTAATTGTAAATTTTAATCTTAATTTTTTTCTCTACTTTTGTGTTATTTGGTGCGGTGCTATTAAGGTATCTTGTTTGTTTATGTGAGCTACCGACTGTTAGGGACCAATTAGTACTACTTTTTATATCATTTTATTGGTCCCTTTACCAAGTTTTGATGTAATTACACACTTTTATTCTCACTATTTTGTATAAATGCAATTAGGTTTAATTTATGTTGTTTTGAATAGTTATTTCACATATTTGTTAGTTTTGTAGAATTTTTTGGATAAGAGAGCTTTGGAATGCATAATCATAATTTGGAAGAAGTGTTGAATGCAATTTGGAGGCCTAATTTTGAAGAATACCACTTGGAAGACTAATTGGATGAAGCTTGCAATGCAAGGAAGCTGAAGTAGCTTCAGTTCGCGCCGCGAACTCCCTTCGCGCCGCGAAGCTTGCGAATCCAGCAAGATGTTTTGGCCAAGTGTGCTGTTTTCAAGGCCAGCTGTGTTTTGCCATTTTTATGTCTGTCTTAGGGGGGCTTTTCAGCTTTAGATGGAAATGATCATTTTAGGAAATGTCAACCCTTTTAGAAAATCAGATTGGAAATTGTTCATTCATTCATACATTCATTGATAGTTTGATATTTTTTGTAAGAGAAAAACAGAGTTTTATTCTCCATTGCCTTTTGGTTTCCAAAATGATGATGAGCAGCTAAACCCCATTTTTCAATATTGGAGGTAGTAGTTATTCTTATTTGTATATGTATTCCATTTAACTCTTATATATGATAAAAGGTTGTTGATGTATTGAATGTTATTTTTGCCCTAAGTTGAATATCAGATTTGAGTAGTTGTTGAAAGAGATTATTTAAGTCTTGACAGAAAATATGTTTTCAAGTAGTGAATAAGTTGTAGAGATAGATTTATTCACTACTCTTCTTTTGTATCAACCATTAAAGATTGCTATATTGATAGTTAGGTGGAGAAATCGTCTAAAGATTAATATAGTGATTATCACAATATCATTTAGACATAAATGATATTGAGAGGATACTTGAACATCATCAATAATCTTGAATCTATATAGTTGTCATAAGGAATCATAAGCAATTTGAATAGTGAACTTCAATCTTGCCAAGCCTTTTACATTTGATTAAAACTATTTTATTGTTTTAGTGATATTTTACTCAAAAGATAACTTTTCAAACAAAACAACTTTGTTACTTTCTAAACTTATAACAATTTGGATTATAGAACGGCGGTAATAACAACCAATCTCTGTGGATACGATATAAAAATATTTTCCGAAGATATACTTTTCAACAAATTGGTCGTTGCCGGGGATTGGTGTTCGATATTACAAGCATTGCAATAATTCATTGTTTTAAGTTTTGTTACTTTTATTACTATCCCTCTTGTGTTTCACTTGGTTTGTTAGTTTTGTAGATTCTAGTGCATGCGAGGAAAAGCTACCGAGGAGCAATTTCAATTCGATCCCGAAATTGAAAGAACACTTAGGAAGCTCAATAGCAAAACACGAAGAAGAAGGAAACTAGCCGAAGAGAGGAACCGGAGAGAAGAAGCATCTACTTCCGCACTTGTTCAAATCGAAGAAGTGGTTGTAGAGGCTTGTGACGGAAACATGGCGGATGACAATCGTACCGAAATGTCCGCTAATAGTCCAAGAAGGAATGCTCAATTTTCTCGTGGAGGAAGGAATACGGAGATGAAGACCGGAATCCTCCAACTTCTCTATGCAAATCCATTCACCGGAATGGACCATGAAGATCCGTATACCCATCTCATCAAATTCTATGAGATTGCGGGTTCTACGGGAATTGATGAAACGGGTGAAGAGGCATTATTCAAGAGGATGTTCCCGCACTTCTTAGTGGGAAAGGCAAAAGAGTGGTACCTTGATCAAGCACCAAGAGTGATGACGGATTGGAATTTGCTAGAAGAAAAGTTCTTAGAAAGATATTTCCCTCAATCCCGATTCATGGAAGCCAAAACGGCTATTGTGGTATTCACTCAAGGAAGCAACGAGTCTCTAAATGAGGCTTGGGAAAGATTTGAAGGTGAGAAAAACAAGAAAGGGGGGGGTTTGAATTGTTTTGAAAAATAAGCGCTTTTCAAAATGAAAATCACACAAGGATTTTATACTGGTTCGCTTATAACACAAAGCTACTCCAGTCCACCCGGCCAAGGTGATTTCGCCTTCAACAAGGACTTAATCCACTAATCTTGAAAGATTACAAACAACACCTAAGAGAGAAGAAAATCTCTTAGTCTTCTCAAGTCTACAGACCACACAAAGTCACTTGAGGAAATCAAACAAATAAAAGATACAAGATATGTAATCTAGAGTGCTTCTAAGAAAGCAAGTATTACAAACTTAAGAACAGATTTTTCACTTAATAAGCAAAAGCTTAGTGAAATTCTTTGAGAGCAAAGATGATTTTCTTGAGCGTGAAATAATTCAGTATAGTTTTGGCTAGTTGATTTCTTATTACTGAATGTTGATTGCATCTCTATTTATATATGAGTTGAAGTAGAGTAGAATCTGGTGGATATTAAACTGAGTTTACTCCATCACTTAAATAGCTTCTGCAGTTTAACTTTTCCTCTTTGAAGTGACTACTTACCACAAGTAGTATCTTCTCTCTTGGAAGTGGAGATTAACGTCTCTTTCTTAACAAGGAAATCCAATTGAAAATCTTTACTTGTCTTCAACGTTACTCTTTCATGATTAGCAAATCCATAATCAGAGTATTTGTGTAACTGGAGAAACTAGGAATCTTGCTTCTGATGTTGATCTAAATAGATTCTTCAGAGGGCGTTGTTCAGAGTCAGAGCTTCTAGACTTTACTTCATGTTCAGATGCTTCTGAAACTTTGTAGTTTTGTCCAGAGTCAGACTTTCTTGAACGAGATTCCACTTCAGATGCTTCTGATACTAGAGAGTTTGTATCTGATCTTGTTGTGCATCTGATGACATCATCAGATTTATTTCTTCTTTCTTTAGAACCCTGCACACTTAGAACTTTTCGTTAGGGTGCCATTTTTGGTTTCATCCTTTGTTATCATCAAAATCAAGGAATCTGTTGTAGAACAATTTTTGTTCTTACAATCTCCCCCTTTTTGATGATGACAAAACAACTTAAAATAGCAGATGAAACATGAATAAAAAAGATCAGATAGACAGAAGCTCCCCCTGAGTTAGTGCTAGGGAGTTCAGAAGTTCTTACCAGAGCTTTCCAAGTAATGAGATTTCTGAAAACTTTCTGCAATTTCTTAGATTTAATGTTAGAGCTATTTAATCAGAGCTATTTTTATCAGAGCTATTTCTACAATTGTTGCAGAGTGCTTAAGGTTTTAGACAATTTTCATCAAAGCTATATAATGATTTCTCCCCCTTTTTGTCAGAATCAAAAAGACATAGTAATAAAATAACTTAAAGAGAAAAACACTTCATTAAAAGAGAAACACAAAACAGCAGATTCAAAAAGATCAAGAGCAAAACATCAGATCCAAAAAGAAGACAGAAGCAAAAACAACAAAAGGCAAGCAAAACATAAAATCCTAAGTGCCTAAGGGTTCTGAGGCAATTTCTGCAAGATCATGGCAAGCATCTTCTGGATGTTCTCATTGACCGTATCTTGCTTGTCCATTCTGTCTCGGAGGATATTCTGATCTTCCTTAAGGTCCTTCAGAGTCTGAAGAATCATGGGAACAGCAGTTGAAGACTCCCCCTGAGTCAGAGCCTGCTGGGCTTCAGCTTCTGCAGCAGCTTGAGCTTCTGCATCTGCCAGAGCCTTAGCTTCAGCTTCTTGTTGTCTTAGGATTTCTGCTTCTTTTGCCAGTCTTTCTTCCTCTAGTCTTTTTGCTTCTTCTTCAGCTTCCTTAGCCAACCTCTCCTCTTCTAGCCTTCTGGCTTCAGCTTCTCTGGCAAGTCTCTCCTGGAGTCTTGCCTTAGCATCTCTGATGTAGTCATTTCTGACTTGTTCAGATATGCTCTTCAGCCTAAAGGACTCAGATGTCATCCAGCCAATGACTCTGTTCCAGTGTGTCCTTACAGATTCAGGATCATCACTGATTTCAGAGTTAGTGACCAGAGAATCAACCTTTTGAGCTGAAGCCTCTGCAATCATAAAGATGGCTTCCTTAAGGGTAGGTTTAGAAAGCTCAGGTTCAGGTTCTGGTTCAGAGGTATGAGGTGGAGGGTTGAGATTCAAGGTTTGAGGTTCAGATTCTGACTCAGGTTGGAGTTCAGATTCTGCTTCTGGTTGAAGACTGGGGGATGAAGCATAAAGTGGGTTTAAATCTAAAGGTTCGGATTCTGGTTCTGGGACAGCGGGAAGGATTGGTGGGGTGATATCAGAGGTGTAAGGATCAGATGGTTGAATTTCAGAGGGTAGAGTTTCAGAGGGTAAGGTTGTTGTTTGTTGTGGTGGAAGTGAAGTTGTTTCAGGTTCTGTGGTTTGTGGTTGTTGTGAAGCAAGTCTATGAGCATATAGAGTGGCGATTGTTGGGGAGTCAGGATCAGAAGGTTCAGGGTCAGAGGAAACAGTAACGTAGGGAGGTGATTCAGGTTCAGAGGATGAAGAAGAAGAAGTGCTTTGGTGAGTTTGTGCAGGTATAGATGGAGGAATGAAAGTTCTGGCTATGTTTAGAACTGGTGTAGGTTGGGAGGTTCTGGTTATTGAGGGTGGGATTTCAGAGGTAGTAAAAATGGGTTGAGAGGAGAGAGGGTTAGAGGAAGCCATCTGAAGATTAGAGGAGACAGGAGGAACAGACTTACCAGTTGAGATTTGCAGAGGAGCTGAAGATCCACTTCCAGAAGCTCCTTCAATTCTGGCTTTCTTTGCTTTCCTTGCCTCAGCAGCTATCTGTTTCTCAGAGACACCTCTCTTGTATCTGACTAGATCTTCTTCTGAATCCAGACAGTCATCGATGCTGAAATCAGAGACATCAAAACCTTCTTCCAGCAGACGATGAAGATAGAGGGCAACAGCGTCTCTGGGCTCATTCTTGAAGAATCTGGCTAGGCCATGAGGCATCTTCCTCTGATCTTTTAGAGATTCCCAGGATGTATCCAGAGTGGGCTTGACTCTAATCTCTTTGATGATTCCCATGCTTTTGAGGTTTTTGGCATTCAGAGGCTTTCCCACATCAATTGCCAGATCATCCATACATCTGGTCTTTTCCAGTTGGTCAACCAATCCATGCTCAATGAAGACATCAGAAAGCAATCTTCCCAGAGGGATGTAAGACCTTGGCTTCATATTGTTTCTGGTTTCTTTGACAGAATCCCTCAGATATCTGAAAAGAAGAACAGGGAGGTTGATCTGGATACCCTTCTGAATACAATATAAAATGCATTTTTGATCAGCATTTATGTAATCAGAGGAGTTGGAGGCTGGGCGATGGTGAATAGTACCCAGAATGATTTTTAGCCATACTCGGAGGTTCTGGTGTAGCTCTTTGTTCTTAGAGGGGTTTCCTTCAACATTTGGTTTGAAGATAGTTGGGTTGATGACTTCAGTGATGCGCTTAGACCTGGGAGGAATGTTGTAAATCCTTTTTCCTCCACTTTCCTCCATATTCAACAAGGAGGCAACTGATGCTTCAGTGATAACAATCTTTACCCCTAGAACAAAAGAGACAATGAATTGGTCATCTGCATCAGCATGTCTCCAGAACTCCTTGACCAGAAGAGGGTAGATTGGACCATAAAGCCTGTTGAAGTAGGTTTCCCATCCTTGTTGACGAAGTTCCCTAGTAAGATCTACGCCATTTCTTCTTAGGTTGTCAAAATCAACCAAAGATTCACACAATACATCCAAACCTTCAAAGGGAGTTGAAAGGTTTATGTGGCGTTCTCGGTCAAGAATGTGGGGTTCTTGATAAACAGGGGTTATAGAAACACCGGTGACGGTTGGAGTTGGAATACTAGAGGTTTGAGCGGTGGAACTTGACTCCATTTGCTGTGAGTAGTTGAACAGTTGTTGTTGTTGAGCATCCATAGTAAAGAAGAAGATGAAGATGAAGAAACTTGCAAAGAATGCTCGAGAGAGGGTTTAGGGTTTTAGAGTGAGTGAGAGTGATAAGTGTGAAATGTAAGAGAAAGTGTTTATATACTCTAAGTAAAACACATGCAAAACGACACCTCAGAATGTGTTAGACACAACACTCAAAATAGCACGCTTGGGGGGAAAAATGATTACAGCTAATAAATGAATGTCTAATCCCAACAGTACGCACACTGCTCTAGGAGATTTCAAACGTTCTGACCTTTGATTTCTATTGACAGCTGTCTAGAAGTTCTAGGGTTAGACATTTAATGCTCCACGTGTTGATGTATCTGATCTTCAGGAATACCAAAGGATTGGTTTCTGAAGATTTCTAACTCAGATATCTTCTTAACTTGTAGAAGTATCAGAGTCAGAGGCAGAAGTGTATTTGTTTTTATCAGAGTCTCATTTTACATGTTCAGAGCCAAATTTTACTCAGGGCAATTTTTAATGTTCAGATTTTCTAATATAAAAAGAAATCTATCTTCAGCTAGAGGCTTAGTAAAGATATCTGCCCATTGATGTTCTGTATCAATGAACTTCAATGTTACTATCCCTTTCTGAACATAGTCTCTGATAAAATGATGTTTTATTTCTATGTGTTTGGCTCTAGAATGTAGAATAGGATTCTTACTTAAACAAATAGCAGCAGTATTATCACAAAAGATAGGAATGTTACTCTCAAATATCTGAAGATCTTCTAGCTGATGCTTCATCCAGAGCATCTGAGTCGTGCACAGTGATGCTGAGATGTATTCTGCTTCTGCAGTTGATAGAGCAATAGTTGACTGTCTTTTGCTAGCCCAGGAGATTAGATTGTTTCCCAGAAGCTGGCAATTCCCAGATGTGCTTTTTCGTTCTATTCTATCTCCTGCGTAGTCTGCATCACAGTAACCAGAAAGTCTATACTCTGATGTTTTCTCATACATCAGGCCCAGGTTAGGAGTTCCTTTCAGATACTTAAGAATTCTCTTAACAGCTGTTAAATGAGATTCTCTAGGATCTGATTGGAATCTGGCACAAAGACAGACGCTAAAGAGAATATCAGGACGAGTAGCAGTCAGATAGAGAAGAGAGCCTATCATACCTCGATAGAGCTTCTGACAAACCTTGTTGCTTACCTCTTCCTTTTCCAGAATGCAAGTTGGGTGCATGGGAGTCTTTGCAGAGTTGCATTCAGTCATGTCAAATTTCTTCAGAACGTCTTTAATATATTTACTTTGATGGACGTACGTGACTTCTGGAGTTTGATTAATTTGAATTCCCAGAAAGAACTTTAGTTCTTGCATTAGACTCATTTCAAATTCTGCCTGCATTAACTTAGAAAATTCTTGGCAAACAGAGATATTAGCAGAACCAAAAATAATATCATCAACATAAATTTGGCATATCATGAGATCATTATTAAGGTTTTTACAGAAGAGTGTAGAATCAACTTTCCCTCTGATAAAATTTTGTTCCAGAAGAAAATTGCTTAAACGTTCATACCAAGCTCTGGGAGCTTGTTTAAGTCCATATAAAGATTTCTTAAGTTTAAAAACATGTTCTGGAAAGTTTGAATTTTCAAAACCTGGAGGTTGATTGACATACACTTCTTCTGAAATATAACCATTAAGAAATGCACTCTTGACATCCATTTGGTATAATTTGATAGAATGATTAATAGCAAAAGATACAAGAAGACGAATAGATTCTAACCTCGCGACTGGAGCAAAGGTTTCATTATAATCAATACCTTCTTGTTGACTATAACCTTGAGCTACCAGTCGAGCTTTGTTTCTGACAACTTCTCCTTTCTCGTTCAGTTTGTTTCTGAAAACCCATCTGGTTCCAATGACATGAGTGCCTCTGGGTTTAGGAACGAGATCCCAGACATCATTCTTGGAGAATTGATCTAACTCTTCTTGCATAGCTGCCACCCAATCGTTATCTTGAAGAGCTTCATCACAGGACGTAGGCTCAATCAGAGACACTAGTCCCAGAGGAATATCTTCAGAAGTTCTAAAGGTAGATCTGGTTCTAACAGGTTCATCTTTGTTTCCCAAAATCAAATCTTCAGATACGTTAATACGACTTTTAACTTTCCTTGGAATTTCTGGAGATTTAATTTCTTCAGAGTCTGGAGTGACAGTTGCTTCTGGAGTTTTCTCAGATTCTACCAGAGTGATCTCTAAATCTGCAAACTTTTCAACTAGCTTTGACTTTTCAGGGTCAAGCTTATCATCAAATCTAACATGAATTGATTCCTCCACAATTTTGGTTTCTGTGTTGTATACTCTGTAGCCTTTAGAGCGTTCTGAGTATCCTAACATAATACCTTTCTGTGCTTTGGAATCAAACTTGTTCAGATGTTCTTTAGTATTTAATATAAAGCAAATGCATCCAAAAGGATGAAAATATGAGATGTTGGGTTTTCTTCCCTTACACAGTTCATAGGGAGTTTTATCCAGAATAGGTCTAATAGAGATTCTATTCTGAATGTAACACGCTGTATTTACAGCTTCTGCCCAAAAGTGCTTTGCTACATTAGTTTCATTGATCATGGTTCTGGCCATCTCTTGGAGTGTCCTATTCTTCCTCTCTACAACTCCATTTTGTTGTGGAGTTCTAGGGCAGGAGAAATCATGGGATATTCCATTAGAATCAAATAATTCTTCAAAATCTTTATTTTCAAATTCTCCACCATGATCACTTCTGACTCTAACAATTTTAGAGTCAAATTCTTTTTGCACTTTAGAACAGAAACTGGTGAATACAGAGTGAGACTCACTCTTGTGCTTTAGGAATTTTACCCATGTCCAGCGACTGTAATCATCAACAATGACTAGTCCATACTTCTTTCCATTAACTGATGTTGTTTTCACAGGACCAAATAAATCAATGTGAAGAAGTTCCAGAGGCTTGGAGGTAGAAACAACATTTTTCTTTTTAAAGGATGTTTTAGAAAATTTTCCTTTCTGACAAGCTTCACACAGAGCATCTGAAGAAAACTTCAGTTTAGGTAGGCCTCTGACTAACTCAAGTTTAGTTAGCTGAGAAAGTTTTCTCATGCTAATGTGGCCTAAGCGTCTATGCCATACCCATTGCTCTTCGTGAACTGACATTAAACATTTAACATTTTGATCTTTTAAATCAGAAAGATTTATTTTATAAATGTTGTTTTTCCTCTTGCCTGTGAAAAGGACAGAGCCATCGTTCTGATTAATGGCTTTACATGTTTTTTGATTAAAGATTACATCATAACCGTTATCACTTAATTGACTTATGGATAACAAGTTATGCATCAATCCTTCTACATAAAGAACATCAGATATAGAGGGAAGAGTACCATTACCAATAGTTCCGGAGCCTCTGATCCTTCCTTTCTGATCTCCTCCGAAGCCTACAAATCCAGCGTCTTTAAGTTCCAGGCTTTGGAACATAGACTTTCTTCCCGTCATATGTCGCGAGCATCCAGAGTCCAGGTACCATGACTGGTGTCTGAACTTTGCTGCATAGGATATCTGCAACATAGATAATCTTATCTTTCGGTACCCAGAATCTCTTGGGTCCTTTCAGATTAGTTTTCCCAGAGTTTCTCACAACTTTGGGTCTTCTAGCATTTTTAAATTTGTGTTCTTGTGTGTGTGTGTAGTGATATGAAAAAGGCGATTTAATTTGGTTACTGGTAGAGGTTTCATCTTCCTTAGGATCATACCCAATTCCCCTTTTATTATTCTGACTTACTCCATAAATCATGGATGCCATAATACTCCTATCTATTCCATTCTTCAGAAATTGTTGAAAGGCTTCTTCATATTTATAAATAATTTCATTTGAAGTTTGTGGTGCTTGAGACAACGCTTCTTCTAATTCTAAGCTTTTTGTTTTAGCTACATCTCTTTCTAACGTTAAAGATCTGATTGTTTCTTCACGTGCTAGAATTGTTGTCTCAAGTTCACTACATTCTTCAACTTTTGTTTTAAGACAGCCTTTAACGTTTTTAAACTTTTGTTTTAGTTTCTGATAAGAAGTAAGAGTTTCTGACAAACATGATTCTAAGTCAGATCTAGAAAGTTCAGAAAATACCTCTTCAGATTCTTCGTCTGAGCAGCTGGATGTGGTAGCCATAAGTGCTACGTTGGCCTGTTCATCAGAGTCAGATTCTGATGATCCAGATTCACTGTCATCCCAGGTAGCCATCAGTCCTTTCTTTGTTCTGAAGGTGTTTTTCTTGAAGCTTTCTTTTCTAGGGTTGTCTTTCTTCAGCTTGGGGCATTCATTTCTGTAATGACCTGTTTCTTTACATTCATAACAGGTAATATCTTTGTTAGCTTTACCTTTTGAGGTTGACTCTGATCTATCCCCTCTGGGTCTTGGTCTTCTGAAGTTGTTGTTCCTCTTTTTCCAGAGTTGCTTGACTCTTCTGGTTAGTAGGGACAACTCTTCTTCATCATCAGAGTCTTCTGGTTCAGAATCGTCAGTATCTTCAGCTTCTGCCTGGAGAGCTTTGGTTCTGTCAGGCTTTCGTCTTTCAGATCTGGACTTAAGCGCTACGGACTTGTTCCTTTTCTGAGGCTCATCCTCCTCTAGTTCTATCTCATGGCTTCTGAGAGAGCTAACAAGTTCTTCAAGGCTGATATTGTTCAGATCCTTTGATAACTTCAGAGCAGTAACCATTGGTCTCCATTTCTTTGGCAGACTTCTGACTATCTTCTTAACATGATCTGCAGTCGTGTATCCTTTGTCTAGCACTTTAAGACCTGCAATAAGAGTTTGAAATCTGGAAAACATAGCTTCTATAGCTTCATCATCTTCCATCTTGAAGGCTTCATACTTCTGGATAAGCGCCAGAGCCTTCGTTTCTTTGACTTGGGAGTTTCCTTCATGAGTCATCTTCAGAGAGTCAAGAATATCTTTGGCTGTCTCTCTGTTGGTGATCTTTTCATATTCGTTGTATGATATAGCATTTAGAAGTATTGTTCTGGCCTTGTGGTGATTTTTGAAGACACGTTTCTGATCTTCTGACATCTTACTTCTGGGAACTTCAGCTCCATTTAAGATTGGAGGTTTGTATCCATCTGTGACAATGTCCCAGAGGTCAGCATCATAACCCAGAAAGAAACTTTCGATTCTATCTTTCCAGTAATCAAACTTTTCTCCATCAAAAACAGGAGGCTTGGCATTGTAAGAATCTTTCTCATTTGAGTGGGCCATTGTTTTTCTCGTACTGGATCTCTCTACACGGTTAAGTGTTTGATTAGAAAATCAATAACAGAGCCGGAGCTCTGATACCAATTGAAGGTGAGAAAAACAAGAAAGGGGGGGTTTGAATTGTTTTGAAAAATAAGCGCTTTTCAAAATGAAAATCACACAAGGATTTTATACTGGTTCGCTTATAACACAAAGCTACTCCAGTCCACCCGGCCAAGGTGATTTCGCCTTCAACAAGGACTTAATCCACTAATCTTGAAAGATTACAAACAACACCTAAGAGAGAAGAAAATCTCTTAGTCTTCTCAAGTCTACAGACCACACAAAGTCACTTGAGGAAATCAAACAAATAAAAGATACAAGATATGTAATCTAGAGTGCTTCTAAGAAAGCAAGTATTACAAACTTAAGAACAGATTTTTCACTTAATAAGCAAAAGCTTAGTGAAATTCTTTGAGAGCAAAGATGATTTTCTTGAGCGTGAAATAATTCAGTATAGTTTTGGCTAGTTGATTTCTTATTACTGAATGTTGATTGCATCTCTATTTATATATGAGTTGAAGTAGAGTAGAATCTGGTGGATATTAAACTGAGTTTACTCCATCACTTAAATAGCTTCTGCAGTTTAACTTTTCCTCTTTGAAGTGACTACTTACCACAAGTAGTATCTTCTCTCTTGGAAGTGGAGATTAACGTCTCTTTCTTAACAAGGAAATCCAATTGAAAATCTTTACTTGTCTTCAACGTTACTCTTTCATGATTAGCAAATCCATAATCAGAGTATTTGTGTAACTGGAGAAACTAGGAATCTTGCTTCTGATGTTGATCTAAATAGATTCTTCAGAGGGCGTTGTTCAGAGTCAGAGCTTCTAGACTTTACTTCATGTTCAGATGCTTCTGAAACTTTGTAGTTTTGTCCAGAGTCAGACTTTCTTGAACGAGATTCCACTTCAGATGCTTCTGATACTAGAGAGTTTGTATCTGATCTTGTTGTGCATCTGATGACATCATCAGATTTATTTCTTCTTTCTTTAGAACCCTGCACACTTAGAACTTTTTGTTAGGGTGCCATTTTTGGTTTCATCCTTTGTTATCATCAAAATCAAGGAATCTGTTGTAGAACAATTTTTGTTCTTACAAGATTCAAGTCAATGTTGAGAAAATTCAAGGGACATGGTTTTGATGAGCTCACTCAAATTCATATTTTTCTAAATGGGCTCCAAGCAACTCACAGAACACTTTTGGATGCTACCGCGGGTGGCTCTCTTATGTCAAAGAATGCGGAAGAAGCTAAAGTCATTATTGACCGGATGGCACTCAATGATCGTCAAAGTCAACATGGTCGTAGTCCTTCACAACGGAAACCGGGAGTTCTTGAGTTAAATACCAATGATGCCATTCTTGCTCAAAACAAGCTACTTTCTCAACAAGTGGAGTTGCTTACTCAGCAAATGGCCAAGCTTCCACAGCAAATGAAGGAAATTCAAGGATCTCAAGTTCGACATCAGGTAGCATGTTGCGAATTATGTCAAGGAGATCATACTACTGCTTTTTGCCCTCCACTAGAAGAAGTGAGCTATGTGAACAATCAAAATCAAGGCTATCAAAGACAACCTCCTAACAATCAAGGTTATCAACCAAGAAACAATCAAGGTTATCAACCATCAAGGTTCAACAATCAAAATTTTCAGCAACAAAGTCCTTATCAACATCCAAACTCTCAAGAACAACAATCGCAAGGAGGAAATTCAAAGCTAGAGGACACTCTTCAACAATTCATGCAAGCTTCCATGGCAAATCAGAAGAGTAACGAGGCAACAATTAAGAATCTGAAAAATCAAGTAGGCCAACTTGCGAAGCAATTGTCGGAACAAACCACGGGATCTTCATTTTCCGCTAACACTCAAACCAATCCAAAGGAGCATTGTAAAGCAATCGTCACGAGAAGCGGTAAAGAGTTGACGAGTGGAAAAAGTGAGGAAATTACAGTAGAGAATGATATGGATGATGTGCTGGAAAATGAGGGTGTGGATTGTGAAAAGGAGAAAGTGGCAGAAACTGCTCAGTTCGCGCCGCGATCTTCTTTCGCGCCGCGAAAACAGCAGAACCAGCAATTGATGGAGGAACAGCAGTGTGAAGAGAAAATGAAGAAGGAAATCGAACCGAGAAAAAAGAAAAAAAGGGACAAAGGAGTGAATGTCATTTCAGTTCAACATCTACCCTATTCGCACGCACCATCAAAGAAGGATAATGCTAGACAGTATGCACGGTTTATGGACATATTCAAACAACTTCAAATCAATATTCCATTTGCCGATGCATTAGAGCAAATGCCGCGGTATGCAAAGTTCATGAAGGATATTCTCACAAAGAAAAGAAGACATGTGGAAGACGAGACCATCTTGCTCGATGCACGTTGTAGTGCCATCATTCAAAAGACTCTCCCAAGGAAGGAATCCGATCCGGGACGAGTCGTTTTACCGGTAACCATTGGAGACACCTATATTGGTAATGGCTTGATTGACTTGGGATCTAACATCAATTTAATTCCCCTATCCATTGTCAAAAGTTTGGGAAATGTTGAGATCAAATCCACAAGGATGATTTTACAACTAGCTGACAAGTCTACTACTTCACCATATGGAGTTGCTCAAGACATGTTACTGAAGGTGGACAAATTCTTATTTCCGGTAGATTTTGTGATAGTAGACATGGATGAGGATCGTGATGTTCCTATAATTCTTGGAAGACCATTCATGAAAACGCCCCGAATGATGATTGATATTGATGATGGACTAATGAAAGTGAGGGTGCAAGATGAATAGGTAGCCTTCAATCTTTTTGAAGCCAAAAAGCATCCTAATGTTAAGCATGACTCCTTCCGAATCGATGCCACCAAGGAGGGACTAGTTGAGATCGCAAACCAGGTTCATGTTTCTAATCCATCAGAGAAATCTCTTATCGGAGTCTACAAAGTTTCGACCGAAAATGAAGGAAAAGAGATGGAAGCAATGTTGCATGAATTAGAGTCTTGTGGAGAACTTTTTTATCATGAAGAGACAAAGAAAGGCTTGGATATGACAAAGAAAGTGGAAGAGCCAAAACTAGAGCCACATTTGAAGTATGTGTTCCTTGGTGATGACTGTACTAAACTGGTGATCATTAGCAATACCTTGTCCACAAAAGAGGAGAAGCAATTCATACGAGTGCTGAAAAAGAAGGAAGTTGTCGAACTATTGGAGGCCGGGATGATTTGTCCTATCTCCGATGGTGAATGGGTGAGTGTTGTGCAAGTAGTTCCGAAAAAGGGTGGCATCAGATTTTATCAAAGGTTCATCAAGAACCTCTTGAAGACAACAAAGACCTTGAGGAAGTTGCTCAACAAAGTCGGATCGTGAAAAGACCATTGAACCGTCGAGCTCAAAACGACGTTAAACAAAGCGCTTGTTGGGAGGCAACCCAACGTTGTAAGTCTGCATTTTAAATTTTCTCAATTCTGCTGTTATGATTTTCTGTTGTGTTAATTTTTATGAAACTTGGGTTCTGTCCACTGCAAATAAATTTTTTCAGAAATTCCTTCAGTTCGCCCCGCGAACTGAATGGAAAGTTTCAGTTTGCGCCGCGAACAAGGTTCGCCCCGAGAACGGTGCGTGGCAGAACCACTTAAGTTCTGTTAGGTTATTTTTCTGTTCACTCTTTTATTTTCAAAACAGAAACCCTTTTTCACCCCCACTTCCAAAAACTTCCAAAACTAAATTTCCCTCCCCATCTCCCAAATCCTCATTTGTTAGCTAAGAATCAAGTGCACTTCAATAAGGTATGCTAGTTCTTTTCATGTTCTCTTCTCCATTCCTTTTCGGTTTCTCACTTAGGTAAGAGTATGGTTTTGTTAAGATTTGAATGTGTTATGTGAAACAACCTTGCATGTCTAAAGTGGATTCATATTAGGATTAGGATAGGGATTGTGATTATGATTGTTGGAAGTGAAAACCTTAGGAACCCTAGAAGGCTCCTGGAAATTTCCTGGTTCGTAGGGTTCGCGCCCCGAACGAGCCTTCGCGCCGCGAACTGGGAAATTTCAGTGTTATGTTTTGTGTTGTTGATTGCTAACTCCCTTCATGTTTTGTTGTGTGGTTGTTCTGATGTTTATTGCAGATGTCTAAGAGAACAAAAACCACGGCTTTCGTTCATCCTCGTTCATTGAGACGGTTCACAAGTGAAGAACATGAAGAACACTTTGAAAACTTAATCAAGAGAACCATCCAACCGGAAAGGTTCATCCGTTTATCACCGGGTGGGACTTATCGGAATTTGGTATCAAATTTTGAGAGAAGAAGGTGGACCAAACTTTATGAACCCGAGGCGGCAATCAATTATGATATTGTACGAGAATTTTATGCCAACGCTATGCATCTTGAAGAGGGAGTGGCTTCCAATTACCAAACAAGAGTGAGAGGCATGATTATTTCTTTTGGTAGAGATGTAATTAACTCATATCTTGGTAATCCTCTAACCTTGGGAGAGAATGAGCGGTGCGAGTATCATACCTAGGAATTGGCCAACGTTTGGGATCTTCCAGCGGTGAGTGCTACCTCGTGCCTTAAAGGAAATACATTTGACCTAAATGATCAAGGACTTCCAAAAACATGGAAAAGAGAAAATCTAAATCTGGAAGCAAGGGCATTTCTGGTGCTGTTGTTGAACAATATCCGGCCAAGGAGCCACAACACCACGATCCCTTTGGATGTAGGTTGTTTGTTGTACTACATCATGATCGGAAAATCTGTGGATGTAGCATCAATCATAGCGGGAGAAATGCGTAAGATGGCTATAAGCGGAACAAAATTTGGTGGTAAAGCAGGTGTGCTTGCATACCCGGGGCTGATCATGGGACTTTGCCGACGGGCGAATGTTGTCATTCCGGATGAAGTACACTTCTCTATCACTAGTGTGATTAACGATGCTTATCTGAATAGGTTTTGCCAAAGCCAGATGGACAGAGCCGAAGGAGCTGGGACTTCGTCATCCAGACCCCAAGCCCGCACTACTCCAGTCTTCGACCAGATGGCGTTTGCCAATTATTGCTGTGGGAGCTTTGAGGCCTCTAGGAGGTCTCAATCATTTATCTTTGATGCTATGCAGCAACAATTTCAGAACACGTTCCTTGCACCGAAGCCCGCACATTTCCTTCTCAGGCGGAATATGTTGCTTATGTTAATTGGCCTGAGGGCAGGCCAGCTTTTATGGGGGGTGCAGGAGGTGGTGCAAACCATAATGAGGAGATGGAGGACGTCCTTGGATCTGTTGGTGGTGGCCAAGAGGAGGAAGATTGAGGAGTTGGTGAATTTGAGGAGTTTGTTTTATTTTGAGTTTTCTTTGTATTATTTTGCTTTTGAAAAATTTTGATTGTACTTTTGGGTGGCTCTAGTTCACCAAAACTTTGGTTTGTTAGTTGTTTTGATAATTGCATGAATACTCTTTGAGATTTAAGTGTGTTACAATCAATTTGGTTTACCAACATTTTTTTGTTTAATTGTTCTTACTCTTAAGTCAAGCTTAAAGCAACCAAGAAATGTTCGCAAAGAAAGAAGCATAGGATACTTCGAGTGGTGATGATAAGAATTAGTGTTGGCATTTCAAGGTACACTTTATTGCTTTCTAGACTTAACATGAGTAGTTTGATGGTGTGTACAAATTCCATATCATAAATTCATTGAAATATATGTCATTTTTGAATCAAAATAGGACTTAACCAATTGTGAGGAAGCTTTCCATTGTACACTAAAATGCGGGAAACCGAGCATTATTTCAACTCATTCTTATCATGCTAAATCATGCATCAATCTATTTTTGTGTGAAAATTATGAAAATGATAGAGGCATTGTTGTTATGAGAAAAACTGTAGCGGGGTATTCGTTACCATTAGAGATATTGACTAAATCCAAGGTAAATCATACAAGTCGAGTCGCCACCGCACTTCTATTTATCCAAAGGAATGGTTAGAAAGTGAACAAAAACCTAAAAGTTTTATCGAATCAAAAACTAGTAAAAGAGAGTCAGAGATCTGGGTAAGGGGGTTGGTTATGCAATGGGAAGGTGTTAGGCACCCAAAACATCCTAGGTACTCCTAGGGAGCCCTTTTCATACTTGTAGTGAGGTTGTTGTTTTGTGAAAATTTGTTTGTGCAAACATGATTGAAGAGATGAGAAGAGAATATACAAGTTATTTACATTTTTGTGTTTGGATGGATAAACCCATTGCCAACGTACCATCTTAAAAAAGATTAGGATCAAAACCTCGTAGTTCGGGGTAAAAATCTCAAAATGAGTTGGTGAATTGATTGGTCCAAAAGCCTTAAGGTCTTTTGTTATCAAAGGGAGAAAACTCAACCTAAAACCACAAATCCACCATGTGAGGATAACTTTAACATGCTAGTGAGGGGTTAACCCTATAATAAGCATGGAAGACTCATTGTCCATCACTAAGGATATAGGTGAGTATTACATCTACCTCAAGGATAACTCAAACCTAATAGCTAAAGGTTATGAAAAATTTGATTATGGGGAGTGGCCATTGGAACCACAAAAAGACATTTGAATGGGTTATATTTACCAATTAGAAGTATATACAAAATGGTCAAAGTGGACTTAAAGATTCAATTCAAAATAAGTGTTATGAAAAGAAGGTGTGAAAATCAAAAGCATAAGGCTTAGGTTTCTAATGTTGGAAAAAAATGTTAAGTGTTTGCACAAAAGTTTTGGCTTGGGTTAGAGTGGAGAGAAGAAGAAGAAGGGCTAAAGTCCTAAGCATGTAAGAGGTAAGGAATAAGAAACAAAACCACAATGGAGTTCCTCTCTTGAGATCATATTGATGATCCAAGTAGCTCCCATCCTTTGGAATAAGCAATCACATAAGCATAAACTCAAGCAACCAACAGTCAAATGAACTTTTGGAATGACTCCTCAATGTATCTTGGATCTCTCTCTCTTAGAAGCTCATGGTAATGGTTCCTCAATTAAGCTCAAGTTGGAACTCCTAGCACAAGAAAACACACATCAAAAGGTTCTATAATACAATCAAAGAATGGACAAGAGGGAGTTTAGAATATGGTCATTTCAATGTTCATCTTCAAGCTTAAGCATTCTAAAGGCCCAATGCCTAGTTGCTCTTTGACTTTTTATAGCACTCTAAAGGCTCAATGCCTAGTTGCTCTTTGACTCCAAAATTGCATAGGGAAAGTCCTAAAGTCTAAGTCCATTTTGTCCAATTCTTTGCATTTGGTTCACAACCATCAAAACAAAACACAAGCACAATAGTATATACACAATTATGTGCTCAAGTGAGCAAAAGGCAAATGGCATTAACATAGACATGTGCTCAAGTGAGCAAAAGGAAAAGCAAATGGATAATATGTGCAAGAATAGTAAATTGCATAAAAGTAAAGAGCAAAAAGTAAATGTTAATGGTTAATGGTTAGTATTAGTAGTTAGTGTGCCATAAGGCAAATTTAGCGTTATGTTAAGCAATCGTAATTGGACTTATGTAGAAGTCACAACTATCTGAGGTCGGTCAATAATAATGTAGGCAACAACACAAGTTAGAAGTCTTGATTAGTGAACCAAGTTCCAACAACTTGCCATGCCAAAAAGAAGAAGAGAATTGATCTTGTATTGGTTTAAGTCTTTTGCATAATTAAGGAAACAACCTATCCTTAATGCAAAGCCATTCACTTGATCAATTGATCAAGATGAATTAGATTTGAATCAAGGAAGGTTAAGTCTCCCTAATCAATGCTAACTTATCAACCTTCAACTCATTGATCAAAAAAGAAAAAGAAGAAGAAAGAGATGAATAATGGATAATGTAAAAGGAAAGAATAAAATGCATAAGGTGAAATAAAATGTATCAATCCATGTGTGTTGACCAAATGACATTGAGAGTCAAAGGCAAATAATGAGAAGCTAGAAATGAGATGAAGATTGGAGGTCAAACAATAAACAAATTATTTTTGGCATTTTTAATATTAAAGTAAACTTGAATTAAAAATAAAAAGAAAGGTCAAACTTCAAAATCACTTCAAATCAACCTTGAAAGGTCCAAGTGATTTATCCTAAGTTCAATAAGGTCAAACAAAGTTTGACAAAAAATTTCAGCATTTTTAAAAGTCAGAAACTATTTTTAATCAATTAAAAATGAATAAATATAACCAAATTGAACTAAAATCTCAAATAAATCTCAAATCAATTAAAAAATTGATGAGAATATTTTTCATAGATCCATCATCATTCAAATAGGTTGGGAAAATATTTTTGTATATTTTGAATATCAAAAACTATTTAAAATGAATTAAAAATAACCAGAAAAGAGAAAATTCATAAAAAATATCAAATGACAAATTAAAAAATATTAAAAATCAAAATTAGAAACTAGAAATTATTTGGAGAAGAATGCAATTGGTCCCATATTTTTTGGATTTAAAATGAAGATCATATGGATTTTTGAAAATAATGGAAATAAAAGAAATAAAATCAGAAAATAAGAAATTCAAAAAAACAAGGAGCGTCTGATCAAGCCTCATTAATTGACGTGGTTGATCAAACGCTCCAGAAGCGCGCGCTCATGGTAGGCTTCTGTCCCCGCGTAACACTAACAATTATTAAAAGTCATAAGAAGCGAGGGCCAGGATTAGATCTGGAAATAAGAATGGACGGCCACGATTGGATCTGGAGACCAGAAGGTGGCTAGCGCCACCGTCTTCTTAGGCTAGCTCCGGTGAGAGCTCAAATTTGCAGAAGAGCAAATGTGCGCCAAAACACGTGATCCAGGCATCAATCGAAAGAGGAAGTTATGTGCATCACTCCTATACCACTCACTTCCACTCTAGATTTCTATAAATGGAGAAATCAGAGATGGAAGCATGATGGTGTTCATCATGAACTTGATTAATTTCAAAAATTAAATGCACAGTAATGATGCCTCTATTGAGAGGACTTCAGCCAACACAAAATCCAAGCAAATAGATCAATAAATGGTGAGTTTCGAAGAGAAAACCAGTTGAAGAACAACCTTGAATTCTGGAGATTTGAGCTTGCTTCTTTGCTTCCTTTGGCCAAACAGAAGATTAATGGAGTGTGAGAGAGAGGTCTAGGAACTTTAGATCTAGAAATTCAACCTGATTTAGTTGAATTTCAGATTTGAGAAATTGAAGAAAATTGGAATAGTTCCTTTAGGCGTGGCTCGGTTTTCAGTTCAGCAGCATTTCAGGTTGATTCATGGATCAAATTTGAATGGAGTGAGGCTCTTATTTATATATGGAAAGGCAAGGCAAGTGTGATCAAAGTCGTGTGCATGGAATTGGATATTCATTGCATGGGCTTGCATGATCATTCAAAAGGCCCAAATTCAATGCCAAATGCACTCTGAAGCATAACTAAGCTGAAATGGTCATGGAATTGGCAATGCACAAGCTTGTATAATGAGTTTCATCATGTTATGCATAATCATGCCTAAAACTTCTCCTCTTCGAAAATGCCATTTGCCAAATCCAAACATGAGCATGTGAGTAATGGTTGGAAAGGTTTTGATGTAAGGAACAATTGTTATGTTGGGAAAAAGTCCATTTGAAGTATGGAAATTGGTGAAATTTGAGTTTAAAGTGCAAGGTGCAAAACATGTAAAGGCAAAGTTTCTAAATTTGGCCAATGTTCAAGCCCCTCTGTTTTGATGATGTAAGCACCAAATGAATAAACCTCCAACATCAAAGTTGTAGATATCTTCAAGAAAATCAAAATGGACTTACATTTTGCATCATTTGGATTTTTGATGATAGAGTTATGGCCACTTGAAGTTGGACTTTTTTGCCTTTCAATGCATTTGGTCCAAAGTGACCTATAATGTTTTGCATTATCACATGTATTTCTTTTGAGATTTTGAAATTTTGTTCAACATAACATTTGAAGTAGACATCTTAATATTTCCAATACATTTTATCCCACCTCAAAATCATAAAAAATGAATGAGTTATGTCCTTGGGCAGTTGACCCAAAATTAGGGTTTCAGTCAAAGTGACCTATAATGTCTTGGAATGGGAGATGACCTTCCAAGTTTCAAATCAATTTTTGATAAACATGAAAGTTGTTCATATTGTCCTTAAGAACATTGTTTCTTTTGGGATCATCTCCATTTGACCAACACATAAAACGTTAGGTCTCAGTGCATTTCAAAATAATCAGATGAATTGACTGATCAACTTCTCAAGTCCACAACTCATATCCTGATGAATTGATGATTGAGGACACTCAAATAAGTTCAAGTATGCATTAAATGGTGAATTAAAGAACTTACCTTTATTGTATTTGATCATGAGCTGAGGTTGCTTCAAGAGCAAGGCATTGTGGTGCACAGATGAATTAGGATTTCTTTGGGGGACAAACCTCAAACCCTTTGACTTGCTTTGATCAAAATGATGAATTGAGATACTAGGGAGGCATATTTGATGGAGGAGAGCTTTGGGAACCATTACTATGCTTTCTCTCATCTCCTCTTGACCTTCCATTGCACAAAAGATCTCCTAGAGGCTTTGGACCTTGTGATTGCTCAAGCTACAAACAAAAGATGTTAGTGACATATTTTTGTGCTTTTGGTTAGTAAACAAAATAAGAAAAGCAATGATATATAATTCAAGCATTCTTGGTGATCTCAAACCACTCACAAGAGGTCCTACCCAAAGGTAAAGGAATCAAGATGCTTATGATCCTTGAGGCTTTGCAAATGCAATGTTATGATGCCATGAGGGATCTTAGGGTCAAAATTGGGGTCTTACAGATGCCCCTATTTAAGGTCATTCTAGCCGGAGAAGTGAAGGTTAAAATCTTTGTCTTGACGGGGTAGAATGGGCTTAAATAATAACAAAGAGACAAATTTTGGTCCCTAAGAGAGCTCATGATGCAGATGTATGCACGCAAATGGTAAAACTCTATGGGGATATGTGTCCACAAAATGCAAAGATCAGGAGGAAATTGACAATCCTTATGAATAATTCATTCTAATGGGGCAGAGACTCTAACGGGGAGTAGAGGGATGAAAATGCGTGAGCAGGTCACGAATTGAAACTTGTTGAGAGACACGAAGAGAATCCATGAAATAAATCAATGGAAAGACTCGAGCTGACTCGAAGATGCACGTATTGGGGAATATGTCAATACAACAAAGATTATCCATAACGGATACTTCGGATAAAGAGCCGGACTCAGGTGGGGATGTTCACTAAGGACTCAGCTGAAGAAATAACAAATGAGGTATTACCGGTTACTGGGTAATAAGCTCAAAAAGAGATCATATGATCCCACCGGCATAAGGGTGAGGGAAAAACATGTTCCGGGAGAATGAATATCTAAGACCGGTATAAGGGTGAGAGATATCAAACATCCAAAACGTCTGAGGAAGACCTAAAAGGTATATTTCAACTCAGGGATTCTGACTCCACAGGGGACAAAAAAGTCATAATAGGGAGCAGAAGGAAGGAACACCAGGGATGCCGGTTACTGGGCATATAATAGGTGACCAACTAAAACGTGAATTGGGGAATATTCCCAAGACACTCATCATCCAAAAGAGGGCTAAAAGCAAACTCGATTATGGGATGGACATTTGATTCCATAAAGGGACACGAATCTTATTCAACTGGGGAAGAACAAAAGGCTTCGACCAAAGAGTGCATGAGATATATTATCTATTACCGTCAAAACGTAGATAATATACTCGCATGGAAGATTATCCACAACCGGTTACTGGGTTAATAAAGGATAAATCGACCGAGAGATAAAGGCATCGGGATACCAAAACTAGGTATATAATGATGACCATTCAAGGGGAGCAACAAACATTATCGGCAACCGGTATATGAAAAATGACTTGTTGGGGATAAACTGCCTAATCAGAGCAATTATCCAAAAGAATGAGGGAATATCAACACCGAATAATGGATACTGATAATCGTCAAGGAGGGGATTACATCTACCGGATACTGGGTAGAAAACCACGGAAAAGTAACCGTCATCGATTAGGATGAACAAAAGGTTAATTCTGCAAGGGGATGAAATAGGGTTTACAACTACCGGTATAAGGGTAGAAAACCACAGACTCCGCCAGGGATAAGATGAATGATTACTAATTACTGAGCAATTATTCATTTATACCACAGGGGAGTGCAGGAAACAAATCACAGGAAACCAATCTAGGATCAAACTAAAGAGGCAAACTGAATCAAGACTCGTCCTAGTGAGGATATAACTCAATAGGGAACCCTATCCCAATATATGTGTTGGGAGGAAATAAAAACAACCATCATCCACGAGGATATAACTCGGTGGGGAATATGGAAGGAAAGATAAACACTTTCTGCTTAAGGGGCTGACTCTATATTGAGGGATCAGGCACCGACATCTGCTTGGGAAATGCGTTACCAACTAGCAAGGGATAACAAACAAAGATATATGACAAAAAATGCAATCATGAATATCTGCATGTTTGAAAATATATGCGCACATGCATGGTTTATGTATGATGAATGCTGACAAACAGACATTTCTAACACAAACAATACACAAACATCCGGTACTACATCTCAAGAGAGAAAGCTAGGTTCATCGGAGAGTATCCAATCTGATGAGGGCGAGAGATACCAGGAAGCAAAGATCTCTGCAGGGGGATGAACATCAGTCATTCCAGCTGGGGACATGAGTTATTGCACAGATAAAATCTGCCGCATAAGCAACTCTACTGGGGAATCTATCAGAGGAGGTGAAGGGATTCTGGGGATCAACCACCAAATGAGAATCTTCCAAGGTCACCACCAAATACCGTACTTACCAAAGAGATCACATCTGCTGAGGAGGAAAGAAGGATGAATGTCTTACCACACACTCTGCTTGGTAGGAAAACCACAAAAGGACCCGGTAGCAAGGGGATACAAACATGCCAGGAATATGAGCAAAAGTCTTACCATGTTGGAGATCATACCATCCTTGGGAGAGCACTGAAGATCTCCTAAGTATCCTTATGTCATTGTGAATGTTCACTGTGTTTAAAAACAAATTATGAAAATTTTGATTATTTAAAACAATGATATTTTCTCAATAAAAACATGTAAAACATTTGTTGAATAGAAACAAATAAGAGTGCAAATAATTGGATAAAAGGCTCAAATTTATTTGATGGAATGGTAGTCTGCAAATGGCAAGACTCCATAGATCTTTACAAATTTGAAATTGGTGATATATATTGGAAAAGGGCTACATTGAACATAATGACCATTTCTCCACCAATTCTGAATCCGATGTATTTGAAGTTTTGACGAATGAGCAAGAATTTCTGACGGATGACAGTTGTAGAACAAAGCCTTGTCAGGATGCAGTTACTTGCCAAATCCCTAATTTTTGCCTAGATTACCCCAGGATGAGGTACTCAATCTAGCGGGATACATACATTCATTTTTTTATGCCTCTAACTTTTGCCTGGATCACCCTTTCGGGTTTTCAATCCACTGAGACGCTCATTTTTGCCTAAGCCGCCCTTTCGGGTTTTCAACTTAGCGAGCTATTCTATTTTTATTTTAGGTGAAGTATTTCTTGACTGCATCTGAATTCACATGACGAGTGAAATCCTCCCCATCCATAGTTGTGAGTATCAAAGCACCGCCTGAAAAGGCTCTCTTAACAACATATGGACCTTCATAGTTTGGAGTCCACTTGCCCTTAGAATCGGGCGCGAAAGACAAGACTTTCTTGAGCACAAGGTCACCTTCTCGGAACCCACGAGGCTTGACCTTCTTATCAAAAGCTTTCTTCATCCTTTGCTGATATAATTCACCATGGCACATGGCAGTCAATCTCTTTTCTTCTATCAAATTCAGCTGGTCATAACGACTCTGAACCCATTCAGCATCAGTCAACTTGGCTTCCATCAAGACTCTCATTGATGGGATCTCCACCTCTACTGGGAGTACAGCCTCCATGCCATAAACAAGAGAGAAAGGGGTTGCCCATGTTGAAGTGCAGACAGATGTACGATATCCGTGCAAAGCAAATGGCAGCATCTCATGCCAATTTTTGTACGTGACAACCATCTTTTGGACAATCTTCTTGATATTCTTATTAGCAGCTTCAACAGCCCCATTCATCTTGGGTCTATAGGGAGAAGAGTTATGATGTGCAATCTTGAACTCACTACACAGCTCTTTCATCATTTTGTTGTTCAGGTTAGATCCATTATCAGTAACGATCTTATCTGGCACACCATATCGGCATATGAGTTGATTCTTGATAAACTTCACGACTACCTGCCTGGTCACATTTGCATATGATGCCGCTTCAACCCACTTGGTGAAGTAATCAATTGCTACGAGAATAAATCTGTGTCCATTGGACGCTTTTGGCTCTATCATGCCAATCATGTCAATTCCCCACATGGAGAAAGGCCATGGTGATGAAATCATATTCAAAAGTGTCGGGGGAATATGAATCTTATCCGCATAAATCTGACACTTATGGCATTTCTTCACATATTTGCAGCAGTCAGACTCCATTGTCAGCCAATAGTAGCCTGCTCTCAACATCTTTCTAGCCATGGCATGTCCATTGGAATGAGTACCAAATGAACCCTCATGGACCTCAGTCATCAACCGGTCTGCTTCGTGTCTATCCACGCATCTGAGCAGAATCATGTCAAAATTTCTCTTATAAAGCACATCACCATTGAGGTAGGAACTTCCTGATAATCTCCTCAGAGTTTTCCTATCCTTCACAGATGCCCCTGGCGAGTAAGATTGGCTCTGAAGGAAACACTTGATGTCATAATACCATGGCTTATCATCCTTCACTTCTTCAACCGCAAACACATGGGTTGGTCTGTCCAAGCGCATCACAGTGATATTGGGAACTTCATTCCAAAGTTTTACCAAAATCATTGAAGCAAGTGTAGCAAGAGCATCTGCCATCCGATTCTTATCTCGAGGAATATGATGGAAGTCAACCTTAGTAAAGAACATTGAAATCCTCCTCGCATAATCCCTATATGGAATGAGACCAGGCTGATTCGTTTCCCATTCACCCTTAATCTGATTAACAACGAGGGCCGAATCACCGTAAACATCAAGATGCTTGATCCTAAGATCAATGCACTCCTCCCATCCCATAATACAGGCCTCATACTCAGCCATATTATTCATGCATTTGAAAGTTAGCCTTGCTGTAAAAGGAATATGTGTGCCCTGAGGAGTAATAATCACTGCCCCAATACCATTTCCATATTGATTTACAGCGCCATCAAACACCATACTCCATCTGGAACCAGGCTCTGGCCCTTCATCGAGCGTAGGCTCATCGCAATCTTTGATTTTCAAATACAGAATCTCCTCATCTGGGAAGTCATACTGAACTGACTGATAATCCTCAATCGGCTGATGTGCCAAGTGGTCAGCCAAGATGCTACCTTTAATAGCCTTCTGAGCTCGATACTCAATATCATACTCAGATAACAACATCTGCCAACGGGCAATTCTCCCTGTTAAAGCATGCTTCTCAAAGATATACTTGATTGGATCCATTCTGGATATCAACCAAGTCGTATGGTTCAACATATACTGGCGTAAGCGCTTAGCAGCCCAAGCCAAAGCACATCATGTCTTCTCAAGCATTGAGTATCGAGACTCACAATCGGTGAACTTCTTGCTCAAGTAGTAAATAGCATATTCTTTCTTTCCTGATTCGTCTTGCTGACCAAGGACACAACCCATTGAGTCTTCAAGAACAGTCAGATACATGATCAATGGTCTTCCTTCCAGAGGCGAAGACAGGATCGGAGGCTCAGACAAATACTCTTTAATAATGTCGAAAGCTTTCTGGCAATCCTCGGTCCAATCATGGGACTGATCTTTCCGGAGGAGCTTGAATATTGGCGCACATGTGGCAGTCATGTGGGATATGAATCTAGAAATATAATTCAAGCGGCCAAGAAAACCTCGGACTTGCTTCTCAGTTTTGGGCGCAGGCATCTCTTGTATTGCTTTGACCTTCGCAGGATCAACCTCAATACCTCTTTCACTAACGATAAAGCCCAAAAGCTTGCCGAAACAGACTCCAAATGTACACTTGTTGGGATTCAGACGAAGCTTGTACTTTCTCAACGCTGAGAAAGCTTCAACAAGTGCTCTACATGTTCAACTTCCGTTCTAGACTTAGCAATCATATCGTCAACATATACCTCGATCTCCTTATGCATCATATCATGAAACAAAGTAGTCATAGCTCGTTGATACGTGGCTCCGGCGTTCTTCAAACCGAAGGGCATCACTCAATAACAGAATGTTCCCCAAGGTGTGATGAATGTTGTCTTCTCCATATCCTCGGGTGCCATCTTGATCTGATTATATCCAGAAAATCCGTCCATAAATGAAAAGACATTGAATTTAGTTGTATTGTCTACCAACATATCAATATGTGGTAGAAGAAAATCATCTTTCGGACTAGCTTTATTCAAGTCTCTATAGTCCACACACATCCGGACTTTTCCGTCTTTCTTAGGCACAAGCACAATATTGGCCACCCATTAAGGATATGTAGAGGTCACCAGAAACCCCGCATCAATTTGCTTCTGAACTTCCTCTTTGATCTTCACTGCCATATCAGGATGAGTTCTTCTGAGTTTCTGTTTCACAGGAACGCACTCAGGTTTCAAAGGTAGGAAATGTTGCACAATATATGTATCTAGACCGGGCATGTCTTCATATGACCAGGCAAAGACATCAACATATTCTCGTAGCAATTCAATCAACCCTTTCTTAACAGATTCTTCCAGGAGTGCCCC
Organism: Lathyrus oleraceus; assembly: GCF_024323335.1. NCBI lineage: Eukaryota > Viridiplantae > Streptophyta > Magnoliopsida > Fabales > Fabaceae > Lathyrus > Lathyrus oleraceus. The sequence goes on from NC_066579.1 coordinate 121,672,061, forward strand.
AATCTTCACTTCTCGCACACAATCTTCAGACCCCAAGTTGACTGTTTCTAGATTCTCAAGATGTGGCTGAATGATCTTCTCTTCATGCTTAAGTAGACGGGTAATCTCGTCAGGAATCTCTTCAATATCATCTTCTTCTGCCTCAAATACAAGGAATTCAAAGTTGAGAGATGGTGTTGGGTCATTATGTTCAATGGGTTTGATCAACCTGCATAATGATTTTGGATATGAAAAGCTTTAGAATTCAAACAAGGCAAGTCATTATGCAGATGAAAAGATTTATTTTATTCTATTTTTAGGGTTTTATGTGATCACCAATTTCATGCAAAAGAGAAAAAGGAAAAATAATTGGAAAAATAAACATTTAGCATGAATCTATTGAATGAAAATATCATTGTATTTATGCGCCAACAATGTCATCACTCCTCCTTTTGGCATGGGAGGAAGGTTTTTTAAGCATAATGAACATTACTTTGACTTATGGATAACTGTTGGAATATCCACAGCGACCCAATTATTGCAGATTCCCCCAGGGACGACGAAGTTGCCAGAATCCTCTTCGTCCTCTTCCAAGATGGCAGCAGCCTCCTCGTCTCGACCAGTGTGGATGAAACCTCCACTCTTGAACAACCCTTGCGTATTAGAAACCCCAGATGAATAACTTATGCCAGCCTGAGACTTGTTGTCTTCTAGCTCAATCATTTTCCCTAATCCAGCAGTTGCACCACGCTCAATGGCCAACTTTGCATCTTTGTAGGAAGCAAATGAAGGAGTTCTCTTCTCAATAGGTTCAGCAATAGATAAAGCTTAGAAAGGAGTTCCAACTTCATCCTAAGCATCTATATATGAGAAGGAAGACAAATGGCTAACCAGGAGATCTTTTTCTCCCCCTACCACCACCAGCTTCTTATTCTTCACAAATTTCAGTTTCTGGTGTAGGGTGGATGTCACGGCGCCTGCCTCGTGAATCCATGGTCTGCCCTAGGAGACAACTATACGATGGGTGAGTATCCATAACCTGGAAGGTAATCTGGAAATCACTTGGTCCGATTTTGACTGGGAGCGAGACCCATCGAAAGCCTTCACAACTACTTCACTCTGCCTCATGGGAGGCCCTTGATATGACAATTTTGTAAGAGTGGTTTTTGGAAATACATTCAATGATGACCCAGTGTCCACCAGTACATTGGACATGGCGTCGTCTTTGCAACCCATAGATATATGTAATGCCAAGTTGTGGTCTCTTCCCTCCTCGGGGAGATCAGAGTCACAAAAACTCAAGTTGTTATAAGCGGTAATGTTTGCAACAATGCTATCAAATTGTTCTATCGTGACATCGTGATCCACATATGCCACATCCAACACATTCTGCAGAGCCTCTCGGTGTGGTTCCGAATTCAAAAGCAATGATAACACAGATATTTTGGATGGCGTTTGTAGAAGTTGGTCTATAACGTTGTACTCGCTCCTCTTGATGAGCTTCAGCATCTCGTCACAGTCTTCTTTCATGTTTCCACTCGGGCCAACAGAAGCAGGAGTTCTTGACATAGAGGAGGGCTTAACAAGTGTCGGATTCGGAGTACTCACGGCATTCCCAATCGGGCGCTCAACAAAATCAGCATTAGCTTGAGGCTTTGACGGTGCTGAAAATACACAACCGCTGCGGGTCAGACCGCTAACATCCGCAATGTTAACAACAGATGAAGATGGCAAGGACACCTTTTTCCTATTTTCCACTGCTACAGCATTGTAGCGATAGGGGACCGCCTTTTCAGAAGAGTATGGTACTGGTTCGGCCGGTTTAATGATGAGAGCAGGAGAAGCCTTCTGCTTGCTACCATCATACTTGATGACAACAGGCTCGGGTATCCGGAACACCGGGGAAATCACGTTGACCTCATCAGCATCTTCGTTAACATTTCTGTTTTGAAGGATCTCAATAACTCCTTCATCCAACATTTCTTGCACATCTTTGCGCACCTGGCGGCAACCTCTTTGATTAACAGAACAGATTCGGCATCTATCATGGTCATGCTCATAATGACTATAATCACATAGAAAACGATGCATCTCGACCAGAGATTGTCGAATATGACTGACGTATTTGACTTTGTACTTGCCAGGGCAACCCTGGACCATGTTGACAGATTTCCCATGCTCGGGCAATGGGTTCTTCTTCACGTTAGGACTTACATCCTCGAAACACAGAATGCCACACCTCACAAGGTCTTGAACTTTGGTCTTCAAAGGGTAGCAATTCTCCACGTCGTGGCCGGGAGCACCAGAATGGTAAACACAGTGTAATTCGGGCTTATACCACCACTGGGGGTTAGTAGGAATAGCCGGTGGGTCTCGCGGAGTAATTAACTTCCTCTCTATCAAAGAGGGATATAACTCTGCATATGTCATTGGAATAGGATCGAAAGTGACCCTTTTCCTCTCGTAACTTGTGTTGGTTTGATTACTGTTTCGAGGATGGTAGGCCTGCTGTTGCGGACGGTGTTGTTGTTGTTGATATTGCGGATGTGGTGGTTGCTGATTGTTGTTATGTTGCTGGTACTGCTGATTATCTCTGAAGACAGGTGCTATATGAGCTACCTGGTGCTGGTTACCGGCGGAACGCACGGTCTTCCTCATCACAGAGGGTCTTCTTGGTTTCATATGGGAGGTCACAGCATGTGCCTCTCCATCTTTCTTTTTCGTAAACGCCCCATAACGTTTGGCAGAAGAGCCTTCTTCTCTTGTCATACGCCCTTCCCTAACTCCTTCTTCTAGACGCATACCCATATTCACCATCTCGGTGAAGTCAGAAGGAGCGCTAACAATCATCCGCTCATAATAAAAAGAACTCAAGGTCTTCAAAAAGATCTTAGTCATCTCTTTCTCTTCTAGCGGGGGCACGATCTGTGCTACTACCTCTCGCCACCTCTGGGTGTATTCTTTGAATGTTTCTTTGTCCTTCTGGGACATGGCCCTCAATTGATCCCTATCGGGAGCCATATCCACATTGTACTTTATTGCTTGACGAAGGCCTCGCCAAGATCGTTGAAGGATCGGATGTTCGCACTGTCTAAACCCATATACCAACGCATAGCAGCACCAGACAAACTGTCCTGAAAGTAGTGGATGAGCAATTGGTCATTGTCGGTCTGAGTCGACATTTTCCTGGCATACATGACCAGGTGGCTGAGAGGGCAAGTATTTCCTTTGTATTTTTCAAAGTTAGGGATCTTCACATTAGGAACCAAGCAGAGTTCGGCAGCAGACTTGCCGAAAAGATCCTTTCCTCTGAGAGTCTTCAATTCCTTGCGAAGCTCAAGAAATTGATCGTTCATAGCGTCCATCTTCTCATAGACATCTGGGCCCTCAGACGGCTCAGAATGATAGATGGTGTCGTCTACTCTGGGAAGAGTATGCACGACATGAGGAGGAACAGCAAGGATCGGGCTAGATGTCGGCACAGAAGCAAAGGTGGGAGCAGGACCCTCGGGCATGAAATTGGGAGGCATCCCCCACGGGAACCCGGTTGGCATGGCCGTTGGAGCAAAGTGTGCACTGGCTGCGGGCACAGTCGAGGAGACAATCTCAAAGATGACTGTCCTCTGGGGAGGAGTTGGAGGTGTCGGAGAAGACTGGCTCTGGGCAGCCATGAACGACTCCATCAAGGCACTTAATTTGGCCACTTCCTCTTTCAGCTCGCGGTTCTCTTGTTCCAAATGATCCATCAGTCTTGAAATGTTGGCTCTGGTGTAGTACTGGTGAGTCAGCTTGTCTTAAAACCTGCTTATGCACATGATGCATGCAATGCTCGTGCATATGATTTTTTCTTTTATTTCAAAGGAACTTTAGGGTTCTATTTGCAAAGTTTGGAAGATTTTAAACATTTATCACATATGGAAATATCTCTTCAAATAATATCTGGAAACATTTTTACACTTAAGAAGTACAGTTTTGGTAACCAAATATGATACAAGAGAGAAGGGAAATAAACATCTTATGGATCCCTAGAAGCAATCATCCAAAGCCCTGGACACAGGAAGATACGATGCACAAAGCCTCTTCACCTCCCTCTCGTAGGCTGCCTCCATATCTGCCTTCTCCTTGGCGAGTTGATCGTACTTTCTTTTCCAAAACTTGGAAGACTGAGGAAGTAGAGAGGTCCATGCATCATCAGGATCATCAATAACCTGATGTTCGAGGAACTCTATCAAAGCATACTTCTCCTTGATCTGCTGAAGCAACTCCTCTCTTTCACGGATCCAAGCACGTGATCGGTCTTCGTCTCTCAACTCCTCTACTCCTTGGTCAGGGAGGGTTGAAGGCCCAGCCATAACCAAAGGTGTAGGTCTTGGATACTCGTAAGGCATGAGATACTCAGACGCTCTCTTCCTAACCCAAGCAGTGTAAGGCTCCATAGCGACACAATTCTTAGGACCCAACTCTTTCCTTCCTTTCCTATGAATCTAGCACCAAGCATGGACCATTCTGCCCTTCAAGTTTTGGGGATCTTTACCCTCCTGAAAGAACACACCCTCTAACAAAATGTTATTAGGTTTATCCTTTAGGGGGAACCCAAGCTGACGACGTGCCAAAATAGGGTTGTAGTTAATCCCACCACATGTACCAAGAAGAGGTACATTGGAGAATTCACCACAAGAGTTGATAATCTGCACACCATCATACACACGGTTGTACCAAGAGATATCATCATTAGTGAGAGACATAAGTCTCGTGGACCACCGTAGACATCTTTTGTTCTCCTTGAAGGCGACCGTCTGCAGTAAGTGAGAAATAAACCACTTATACAATAGAGGCAAACAGCACACAATGGCGCCACCACCCTTTGCATTCCTCATATGCAAAGAAAAATAAGTGTCACCCAACAGAGTCGGAACGGGATTAAGAGTAGAGAAGATCCTAATGGCATTCATATCCACAAACTTGTCGATGTTGGGGAACAATATTAACCCATATATGAGAAGTACAAATATGGCCTCAAAGGCGTCCTCACTCATGGCCTTCCCATACATAATAGCTTGAGTAATGAGGAACTCAGAAGGGAGACCTTGAATTCCACCTTTGGTAGTCATATGAGCACCAACCAGAGATTCATCTATGTGCAACATGTCTGCTATCTCTTGAGAAGTAGGAATATTCTCCAAGCCACTGAACGGCAACTGGTCTAGAATAGGTATACCCACAAGGTAGGCATACTCCTTAAGTGTAGGCGAAAGCTGGAAATCCGGAAACGTGAAGCAGCGGTACAAGGGGTCATAAAACTGCACCAATACACTCATCAATCCTTCGTCCACCTGAGTAGTCAGAAGAGGAAGAAGCTTCCCAAAACGAGCCTTGGAACCCAAGGGATATAGTACATAGGATGTCAGATTCCTTAACTCTTTCAAATCTGGTTGTCTGAAACTGTACTTCTTGGTATTCCTTCTTTGTCTTTCCATGTCTGAAAATTTGCAAATAGACCTCATAAGTTCCTTGAAAATTTTCTTCATTATTGATGATATGGATGCAAATGGGTGCATGAATGCATGAATGCAACAATCACACTCAAGGATCAAGCAAAGCACACCAAACAAAGGTCATGGGATGGATCATATCATCCTTAATATCAATCATCCATTTTGGTGGATTATGGTTTACACCTTATTAACACCCAAGTTCCATTGATATTAAGGATACATGAACAGATCAACCACGAATCAAGGGTTTGTTGCGAGTCACGAGCATGGAGTCTCGGTTAAGAACCACCCAAAGGGAGTGTACTAGGGTTTAAACCTACCAAACATGTTCTACAAGAGGTTCCCATAGTCATCATCCCATCTTTCGGATATTATCGGAGAAACGACTACTCGTATTCCAAAAATATTCTCAAGAGAGACTCTTATGAGTGTAGTATCGCGTAACAATCGTATCAAATCTTACACTTGAACGACTTTCGCACTACATCCTAAGAATAGGCCAAGATGGGCTTGGTAAACTAAGGTCCTTGGCTTCTAAGGTCTATATTGGAAAGAGTAATGTCTAACCACAACTACTTGTGTGACATTATTGATCCCAACATGACCTCCACCAAGTGAATGGACTTACAAGTCAACTTGCTAAGGAATAACTCCACACAAGTCAACAAGACTATGCCATTCTCCTATCCTAAGTGCACTCGAGTCCGGGTATAGAACTCATCTCACAAAGATCACCAAGCATACAAGGAATTAATATTCAAGCAATTCAATCATTACATACAATACAGTAATCCCAAATTGCACAAAAATATGTCACAAAACAATGTACCACACAATACAACAAATATGAAAAATAGGCAAAACCCACTAGGCAAACATTTTCCCCAGCGGAGTCGCCACTTTTCTGTAGCGGGGTATTCGTTACCATTAGAGATATTGACTAAATCCAAGGTAAATCATACAAGTCGAGTCACCACCGCACTTCTATTTATCCAAAGGAATGGTTAGAAAGCGAACAAAAACCTAAAAGTTTTATCGAATCAAAAACTAGTAAAAGAGAGTCAGAGATCTGGGTAAGGGGGTTGGTTATGCAATGGGAAGGTGTTAGGCACCCAAAACATCCTAGGTACTCCTAGGGAGCCCTTTTCATACTTGTAGTGAGGTTGTTGTTTGGTGAAAATTTGTTTGTGCAAACATGATTGAAGAGATGAGAAGAGAATATACAAGTTATTTTCATTTTTGTGTTTGGATGGATAAACCCATTGCCTACGTACCATCTTAAAAAAGATTAGGATCAAAACCTCGTAGTTCGGGGTAAAAATCTCAAAATGAGTTGGTGAATTGATTGGTCCAAAAGCCTTAAGGTCTTTTGTTATCAAAGGGAGAAAACTCAACCTAAAACCACAAATCCACCATGTGAGGATAGCTTCAACATGCTAGTGAGGGGTTAACCCTATAATAAGCATGGAAGACTCATTGTCCATCACTAAGGATATAGGTGAGTATTACATCTACCTCAAGGATAACTCAAACCTAATAGCTAAAGGTTATGAAAATTTTGATTATGGGGAGTGGCCATTGGAACCACAAAAAGACATTTGAATGGGTTATATTTACCAATTAGAAGTATATACAAAATGGTCAAAGTGGACTTAAAGATTCAATTCAAAATAAGTGTTATGAAAAGAAGGTTTGAAAATCAAAAGCATAAGGCTTAGGTTTCTAATGTTGAAAACAAATGTTAAGTGTTTGCACAAAAGTTTTGGCTTGGGTTAGATTGGAGAGAAGAAGAAGAAGGGCTGAAGTCCTAAGCATGTAAGAGGTAAGGAATAAGAAACAAAACCACAATGGAGTTCCTCTCTTGAGATCATATTGATGATCTAAGTAGCTCCCATCCTTTGGAATAAGCAATCACATAAGCATAAACTCAAGCAACCAACAGTCAAATGAACTTTTGGAAAGACTCCTCAATGTATCTTGGATCTCTCTCTCTTAGAAGCTCATGGTAATGGTTCCTCAATTAAGCTCAAGTTGGAACTCCTAGCACAAGAAAACACACATCAAAAGGTTCTATAATACAATCAAAGAATGGACAAGAGGGAGTTTAGAATATGGTCATTTCAATGTTCATCTTCAAGCTTAAGCATTCTAAAGGCCCAATTCCTAGTTGCTCTTTGACTTTTTATAGCACTCTAAAGGCTCAATGCCTAGTTGCTCTTTGACTCCAAATTTGCATAGGGAAAGTCCGAAAGTCTAAGTCCATTTTGTCCAATTCTTTGCATTTGGTTCACAACCATCAAAACAAAACACAAGCACAATAGTATATACACAATTATATGCTCAGGTGAGCAAAAGGCAAATGGCATTAACATAAACATGTGCTCCAATGAGCAAAGGAAACAACAAATGAATAATATGTACAAGAATAATAAATTGCATAAATGTAAAGTGCAAAAAGTAAATGTTAATGGTTAATAGTTAGTAGTTAGTGTGCCATAAGGCAAATTTAGCGCTATGTTAAGCAATCATAATTGGACTTATGTAGAAGTCACAACTATCTGAGGCCGGTCAATAATAATGTAGGCAACAACATAAGTTAGAAGTCTTGATTAGTGAACCAAGTTCCAACAACTTGCCATGCCAAAAAGAAGAAGAGAATTGATCTTGTATTGGTTTAAGTCTTTTGCATAATTAAGGAAACAACCTATCCATAATGCAAAGCCATTCATTTGATCAATTGATCAAGATGAATTAGATTTGAATCAAGGAAGGTTAAGTCTCCCTAATCAATGCTAACTTATCAACCTTCAACTCATTGATCAAATAAGAAAAAGAAGAAGAAAGAGATGAATAATGGATAATGGAAAAGGAAAGAATAAAATGCATAAGGTGAAATAAAATGTATCAATCCATGTGTGTTGACCAAATGACATAGAGAGTCAAAGTCAAATAATGAGAAACTAGAAATGAGATGAAGATTGGAGGTCAAACAATAAACAAAATATTTTTGGCATTTTTAATATTAAAATAAACTTGAAGTAAAAATAAAAGAAAGGTCAAACTTCAAAATCACTTCAAATCAACCTTGAAAGGTCCAAGTGATTTATCCTAAGTTCAATAAGGTCAAACAAAGTTTGACAAAAAATTTAAGCATTTTTAAAAGTCAGAAACTATTTTTAATCAATTAAAAATGAATAAAAATAACCTAATTGAACTAAAATCTCAAATAAATCTCAAATCAATTAAAAAATTGATGTGAATATTTTTCGTAGATCCATCATCATTCAAATAGGTTGGGAAAATATTTTTGTATTTTTTGAATATCAAAAACTATTTAAAATAAATTAAAAATAACCAGAAAAGAGAAAATTCATAAAAAATATCAAATGACAAAATAAAAAATATAAAAAATCAAAATTAGAAACTAGAAATTATTTGGAGAAGAATGCAATTGGTCCCATATTTTTTGGATTTAAAATGAAGAAGATATGGATTTTTGAAAATAATGGAAATAAAAGAAATAAAATCAGAAAAAAAGAAATTCAAAAAAACAAGGAGCGTCTGATCAAGCCTCATTAATTGACGTGGCTGATCAAATGCTCCAGAAGCGCGCGCTCATTGTAAGCTTCAGTCCACGCGTAACACCAACAATTATGAAAAGTCATAAGAAGCGAGGGCCAGGATTAGATCTGGAAATAAGAATGGACGGCCACGATTGGATCTGGAGACCAGACGGTGGCCAGCGCCATCGTCTTCTCAGGCTAGCTCCGGTGAGAGCTCAAATTTGCAAAAGAGCAAATGTGCGCCAAAACACGCGATCCAGGCATCAATCGAAAGAGGAAGTGATGTACATCACTCTTATACCACTCACTTCCACTCTAGATTTCTATAAATGGAGAAATCAGAGATGGAAGCATGATGGTGTTCATCAAGAACTTGATTAATTTCAAAAATTAAATGCACAATAAGATGTCTCTATTGAGAGGACTTCAGCCAACACAAAATCCAAGCAAATAGATCAATAAATGGTGAGTTTCGAAGAGAAAACCAGTTGAAGAACAACCTTGAATTCTGGACATTTGAGCTTGCTTCTTTGCTTCCTTTGGCCAAACAGAAGATCAATGGAGTGTGAGAGAGAGGTCTAGGAACTTTAGATCTAGAAATTCAACCTGATTTAGTTGAATTTCAGATCTGAGAAATTGAAGAAAATTGGAATAGTTCCTTTAGGTGTGGCTCGGTTTTCAGTTCAGCAGCATTTCAGGTTGATTCATGGATCAAATTTGAATGGAGTGAGGCTCTTATTTATAGATGGAAAGGCAAGGCAAGTGTGATCAAAGCTGTGTGCATGGAATTGGATATTCATTGCATGGGCTTGCATGATCATTCAAAAGGCTCAAATTCAATGCCAAATGCACTCTGAAGCATAACTGAGCTGAAATGGTCGTGGAAGTGGCAATGCACAAGCTTGTATAATGAGTTTCATCATGTTATGCATAATCATGCCTAAAACTTCTCCTCTTCGAAAATGCCATTTGCCAAATCCAAACATGAGCATGTGAGTAATGGTTGGAAAGGTTTTGATGTAAGGAACAATTGTTATGTTGGGAAAAAGTCCATTTGAAGTATGGAAATTGGTGAAATTTGACTTTAAAGTGCAAGGTGCAAAACATGTAAAGGCAAAGTTTCTAAATTTGGCCAATGTTCAAGCCCCTCTGTTTTGATGATTTAAGCTCCAAATGAAAACACCTCCAACATTAAAGTTATAGATCTCTTCAAGAAAATAAAAATGGACTTAAATGTTTCATCATTTGGATTTTTGATGAAAGAGTTATGGGCACTTGAAGTTGGACTTTTTTGCCTTTCAATGCATTTGGTCCAAAGTGACCTATAATTTTTTGCATTATCACATGTATTTATTTTGAGATTTTGAATTTTTGTTCAACATAACATTTTAAGTAGACATCTTAAGCTTTCCAATGCATTTGATCCCACCTCAAAATCATAAAAAATGAATGAGTTATGTCCTTGGGCAGTTGACCCAAATTTAGGGTTTCAATCAAAGTGACCTATAATGTCTTGGAATGGGAGAGACCTTACAAGTTTCAAATCAATTTTTGATGAACATGAAAGTTGTTCATATTGTCCTTAAGAACATTGTTTCGTTTAGGATCATCTCCATTTGATCAACACATAAAAAGTTAGGTCTCCGTGCATTTCAAAATAATCAGATGAATTGACTGATCAACTTCTCAAGTCCACAACTCATATCCTGATGAATTGATGATTGAGGACACTCAAATAAGTTCAAGTATGCATGAAATGGTGAATTAAAGAACTTCCCTTGATTGTATTTGATCATGAGTTGAGGTTGCTTCAAGAGCAAGGCATTATGGTGCACAGATGAATTAGGATTTCTTTGGGGGACAAACCTCAAACCCTTTGACTTGCTTTGATCAAAATGATGAATTGAGATACTAGGGAGGCATATTTGATGGAGGAGAGCTTTGGGAACCATTACTATGATTGCTCTCATCCCCTCTTGACCTTCCATTGCACAAAAGATCTCCTAGAAGTTTTGGACCTTGTGATTGCTCAAGCTACAAACAAAAGATGTTAGTGACATATTTTTGTGCTTTTGGTTAGTAAACAAAATAAGAAAAGCAATGATATACAATTCAAGCATGCTTGGTGATCTCAAACCACTCACAAGAGGTCCTACCCAAAGGTAAGGGAATCAAGATGCTTATGATCCTTGAGGCTTTGCAAATGCAATGTTATGATGCCATGAAGGATCTTAGGGTCAAAATTGGGGTCTTACAAAAACCACTTGACCAAAAAGTTTGAATCAACTAACCTTGTGAGGAGTGATCCTTAGTTAACCCCCTTTGAGCTTATTTTAGGATTCATTTTATTGATAAGTGTAAAATCAATTGAAAATTTTGTGAATAAATGAATCCTAATTTCTTTCGTGTCAATTGAACCCTCAAACCGAGTTGTTTGAAAATTTTTGTCTTTTGCTTATGTCTAAGTAGGGAGCATTATTGAATAGATTTGGTTTTGAAATCTAAAGTTAGGGAGAGTAAAAAAAATAGTTGATTACAAACTTGGAGAAGTGAGTTTTTATGAAAGGGTGAAAGTATTAAAAGAAACAAGAAAAAGAAATCACCCTTGAAACCATAGAGCAAAGAAAAAGAAAAGAAAGAAAAAACAAAGAAAAGGCTCATGGTTGTGTGGATGTGAAAAGAAAAAGCAAAGAAAAATATGGGTATCAAAGAAATGGAAATTGTGTAGAGTTGAATGTTTGGGAATGCTCCCTTAAGATAGGCATTTTTGTTAAAAATCTCTTAATCATATCCTTTCTTGTAACCTAAGCCATATTACAACCCTTGAAAGACCTCTTGATTCTCATTTTTCACATGATTTGGTATTTGCTTTGATGACCGCATGATTTGAGTTGTTGTTGATTTAATTGCTTGGACGAGTGAAAGTAACCCTTCATGTTATTCATCATTATTATGATGTGTGTGTAAGTTTGATTCAATTTTGACATACATGGCTTTGAATTCCTTGGAATGATTTTTGCACTCAACCATTTCTCTTATTCATGTTTTGTCTAGAATTGAGATAGGTGGATTGAGAAAGTGCCAAACACTTTTGAACCATTTGAATGTCCTTGGTAAATCCTTGTTTCAATCTTTTGTGTCATTGGTTTGGTTGTGATGGTGGAAACTTTTATTTAGGGACAAACAAAATGCTAAGTTGGCGAGAGTTGTTTGGGACCAATTAGTACTACTTTTTATATCATTTTATTGGTCCCTTTTACCATGTTTTGATGTAATTACACACTTTTATTCTCACTATTTTGTATAAATGCAATTAGGTTTAATTTATGTTGTTTTGAATAGTTATTTCACATATTTGTTAGTTTTGTAGAATTTTTTGGATAAGAGAGCTTTGGAATGCATAATCATAATTTGGAAGAAGTGTTGAATGCAATTTGAAGGCCTAATTTTGAAGAATACCACTTGGAAGACTAATTGGATGAAGCTTGCAAGGCAAGGAAGCTGAAGTAGCTTCAGTTCGTGTCGCGAAGCTTGCGAATCCAGCAAGTTATTTTGGCCAAGTGTGCTGTTTTCAAGGCCAACTGTATTTTTCCATTTTTGTGTCTGTCTTAGGGGGGCTTTTCAGCTTTAGATGGAAATGATCATTTTAGGAAATGTCAACCCTTTTAGAAAATCAGATTGGAAATTGTTCATTCATTCATACATTCATTGATAGTTTGATATTTTTTGTAAGAGAAAAATAGAGTTTTATTCTCCATTGCCTTTTGGTTTCCAAAATGATGATGAGAAGCTAAACCCCATTTTGTCAAGATTGGAGGTAGTAGCTATTCTTATTTGTATATGTATTCCATTTAACTCTTATATATGATAAAAAATTGTTGATGTATTGAATGTTATTTTTGCCCTAAGTTGAATATCAGATTTGAGTAGTTGTTAAAAGAGATTATTTAAGTCTTGACAGAAAATATGTTTTCAAGTAGTGAATAAGTTGTAGAGATAGATTTATTCACTACTCTTCTTTTGTATCAACCATTAAAAATTGCTATATTGATAGTTAGGTGGAGAAATCGTCTAAAGATTAATATAGTGATTATCACAATATCATTTAGACATAAATGATATTGAGAGGATACTTGAACATCATCAATAATCTTGAATCTATATAGTTGTCATAAGGAATCATAAGCAATTTGAATAGTGAACTCCAATCTTGTCAAGCCTTTTACATTTGATTAAAACTATTTTATTGTTTTAGTGATATTTTACTCAAAAGATAACTTTTCAAACAAAACAACTTTGTTACTTTTCAAACTTATAACAATTTGGATTATAGAACGGCGGTAATAACAACCAATCTCTGTGGATACGATATAAAAATATTTGCCGAAGATATACTTTTCAACACCGACACGACGTTGATATCAATAGATACTGAAATCTAGAGAGCAACACACACACACTTCACAAAGCGAAAAGAGAAGCACTTTAAGGGTCTGAAGAATTAAATGAAGAAAAAGTTGAGATGAAGGCTCCACCACGTCAAACAATGCAGGAGGACCAACTATAGTCTGAATAGTTAGGGGTTTCTGACTGTTAGTCTAATCATTTGAACTAGGAAATTTATTCAACTTTGTAATGAACTACAAATAGGAATTTAGAATACTGTTTCTTATGAATTAATGCACTTAGAGTGCCTAATTTAACTTTGAATTGACCTAAGGAATTAGGGAATTACTGTATAAATTAGTGAGATACACACCAAAGAATTAGGTGTAGTGGTTATGTTAAATAACAGTGAGATAATAATATGATTGAAACTCAACAGGTACATGGTTCCTCAATAGGTAAAAGTAAGGGGATTCGATAAATAGTCCTAATCACCTTTCACAATCTTGATTCACTTATTTTTAATTCTTGTTTAGAACCGTTTTTTGAACAAACCCTTTCCCTTTTATTACTAAATTTCACAATTGATTTTCTTGTTAAAATTTAATCCTCGTGGAGAAGAATCTTTTATTATTACTTCGATATTATCAATACACTTGCCGATAGGTCATCAAGTTTTTGGTGTCGTTGTCTGGGATTGTTGATTTTCAACAAGGCAATTTAATTTGACATTTTAGATTTCTAATTGCTTGTTATAATATTTGTTTTCATTTTAATTTTGGAAATTTTTAATTTTAGTTATAATTTTTATTTTGTTTTGTTGTTAATTTTAATTTTAATTTTTTCTCTACTTTTGTTTTATTTGGTATGGTGCAACTATGGTATTTCTTGTTTGTTTATGCGAGTTACCGACGTGGCGTTGATACCAATGGATACTGAAATTAAAAGAATAACACACACACTTCACAAAGCAAAAATATAAGCACTTCAAGCATCTGAAGAAGTAAATGAAAAAAAAGTTAAGATGGAGACTCCATGACGTCAAACATTGGGGGACTATTGCAGGAGGGGCGACTACGGTCATATTTGTTTAGGATTTCAACCTAATATTCTGGTAAACTTTGACTTGAAAAAAAATTTCTTGCCAAATTTGAAGGAAAACCCGTTTGACAAGAGAGTAATCATAGATCCTTGTGAGCATCTCACTAAATTTTACGAGACTTGCTCGTCGTGTAAGTCAGCCAGTGACATCACCGACGATCAGGTAAAATTACATTAGTTTGGTTTTTCCTTTATAGGTCACATAAAGGATTCGTTATAGTGAATTCTAAATGGCACTATCCATACTTGTAAAGAGCTTGAAGAAAAGATTCTTAATAGGTATTATTCCAATTCTCAGTTTGTGGAAAGAAAAGCCGCAATTACCATTTTTTCTCAAGAAGAGGCATAGTCAATATCTGATGCATGGGAAAGGTTTAATTTGTTACCTCGAAAGTGTCTGAATCATAACATGGGTTTTATAGATATGATGACACACTTCATCAATGGGTTGATAACACTAAGGTTATGTTTGGATTGATGGAACAAAATGGAGCGGAGCGGAATGGAACATGACGGAGCGGAGCGGAATGGAACATGACGGAGCGGAACGGAATGGAATATAGATCCCACTCCATTGTTTGGTTATTTTATTAAAAATATCTCATTCTGTCACATACACCCCAAATTGGATGGAACAAAAAATAGAGATTTGGATGGAATCGGATGGAATGGATTCCATCATGTTCCATTCCATTCCATCAATTATTTGTAAACTCAAACAATGGAATCTCATTAGTTATCACTCTAATCCATTTCATTCCATCCCATACCACCAATCCAAACAGACCCTAAAGTTCTATTCTTAAGACGAACATATGTTGGACCAGATGTCTGGGACAACAAGAACAACTGGTTTATAACAGATAACATATTATGGGGACAGATGTCAGACGCGATGTCTGGGACATTGTATACCAGAATAAAAACCAGTTTAAAATACCAAGATAAAACAGTTTTTCTTATACAAGAGGAGGAAGCATAAAAGTAATAAATAACACAAGAGATTGGCATCCCATTCGGTGAAACCACACCTACGTATGGGGGAACTCTACCCAAGAAAGGAAATTCACTACTTTAAATTAGTACAATTAGTCTTCTATGAACATCAATATCATGATGTTCAATGCCTCTTCCTAATCCTAGTGACTTCCTATTTTGGACTCCCCCTAAATATGAGAACCCTTATCACTTTCTTCAATCATTAACCTCTAGTTATCAACTTCAATAACAACTCTATTGATTATTGAGTTTACAACTCAACTAAGACAAACCAAAAACTGTTCGAAGTTACTAAAACATAGAGTGGTGTACACAAATAGATTTAACACTAATATAGAATTAGCGTGGAATACAATAAACAAAAACCCTTTATTCTCAAGCTTATATAATTAATATCTTGGAAAAAAGCTTTACAAATCAACAAGGAAACAACCTTCATGCCTTAAGATATGAATGGAGGCCTTCGAGTGGTGCTAAAAAATAACTCAAATAATGACTCAAAAATAGAAACCTTAACACAAATAGTCTTCAAAAAGCGCAAACCTCAAACTCTAGGTTTGGGTCTCCTTAAATAGCGATGCTTCTTTTGGGCTTTTTACAATGGGAATTTAATTTGGTTTCATTTAGAATAAATGTAGACATTGTTGGATAAGATTTGTTCCATAAAAAACTCCAACAAAAGATATGATTTGTTTTTAATTCAAATTCAAATTTAAATATTCATTTAACTTAATTTGATCTTCAAAAGCTATCAAAAAATCACACAAATACATTGCTAAAATATAGAAACAAATCTGATTGAATCTCAACCATAATTTTGCTCCAAAAATGCAACAACATTGGCTTGTTGAGTCAGGTCCAGATGGTGAACACATGTTGGAATATTCTGTTCTACATGTGTCTCTTCTTCACCACAACTACAATAACATTTGTCTATTGATATAGACCAGATGTCAGAACACGCATGTTGGAACATCATGTTCCACATGTGTCTCTTATTCACCACACTTGCAATAACATTTGTATGTTGATAGAGACCAGATGTCGCAGCACACATGTTTGAACGTCGTGTTCCACCAGAACATCCAAAATAACTCTCTTCATATAAGTCTTCTTCGTAGAGTAAATCTTGGACTAAATCTTCCTTCAAGGAACATCCAATCAAGTCTTCTTTGACCGAACCAGATCCAAATACTTTTAAAATAGATTTTGGATTAACAATACAAACTTCTTCCCAAAAGCAAACCTCTGCATCTTTTGATGAATTCAACACCATAACTCTTCTAAAGGACATCTGAAGATATTCAGAACCCAAACCTTAAGATGAGATGATACATACTCACATGTTGAACCTCTCGCTTAACTAGTTCTATCAAGCACTTTAGTTACATCTTGGAACCTCTTTCTTAACTGGTTATGTCAAGCACTTTAGCTAAACAACTCTTGCTTAACTAGTTTTGTCAAGCAATTTAGCTGAACAAGTCTTCCCAACAACAAACTCAGATGCTGGAACATATGCTGGAACATTCTATTCCACATGTTGCCTAAAATGCATCTTATACATATGTTAATTTACCTAATGCAGGCCAACAAAAAGAACTACAAACATAAATGAGAATGCTTCTCGATGCCTTAGTTGGAGGTACATTGAGATTAAAGACCAATGAAGAGTTAAAAAATTAATTGAGAACATGTATCAAAATTAGTATCTTCAAGCGAGCGAGAAATCAAACAAAAAGGTATCCATTCAATTGATTTCACCACAGCTTTAACCGCTCAGATAGAATCCCTCACCAAACAGTTAGCTGCAAACTACCTAGATCAAGCTAATGTGAGTCAAATTCAGGTGTTTTATTGTGATTTATGTGGAGAAGAACATGCCAATGGTCATTGTAATATAGGATTTGAGAGGGGAGAACTTCAATATGATAATTTTCATAAGAATAATATGTAGTCTAAGTGGATAAATAACCAGACTTTGAATGCTAACCAAGGTGTTAAACATGCCTCTCAAGAACCTCAATGTGAGCCTCACCTCTTGAAGAATCATTGCGAAATTTGACGAAGTCCACTGCACATATATTTGCAAAAGTAAATCAAGCTCAAGAAGACATGACTAAGTTTCAACAAGAGATGGACGAGAGCACCGACACATCAATCAAAAATCTAGAGGTGCAAGTTGGTCAATATTCTTGAAAATTGGAAGCCCGAGCAAGTGAAAATGCAAAATTTAAAGAAATTGAGTTATTAAATAAAGTAGTACAGTTGGAACCAAAAGTTCAGGAGAAAGATAAAGAAGTGGTAGTTTAGAAGGAGGTGGAGAAAAATTCGGCTAGAGAAGCAAGTGATAAAAATAGTGATGATGAAGTTAAGGGGTATACTCTCGATCAACTCATTGATAAAAGTTCTCCCTTCAGAAGAACTAATAAAAAAATCTTAACCAAGCCAAATCCAGAGTTGTCATACTACATCAAACCTCCATATCACATTCTAAAGAAGAACCAAAAGAAATAGATGAAAATGGTTCAGTTTAAAAAGTTTATGGAAATGTTGAATAAAATACAGGTGAACATTCTATTTTGTGAATCCCTTGAACAAATTCTTGTTTATGCGAAGTTCATGAAAGAGCTCTTATCCTAAAAGCGTAAGTTGAAAAATGATGAGAACATCGCTTTAGAGGAAGAGTGTAGTGTCATCATCCAAAGGAAGCTTCCAACCAAACTTATGGATCCAGGAAGGTTTACAATTCACTGTCCCATTGGTTAACTAACTATTGGTCAAGCTTTGTGTGATTTAGGAGCCAACATAAATCTGATGTCTTTTTCCATGATGAGAAAGCTAATGTTTGGTGAACCAAATCCAATGTGGATGACCTTGACACTAGTTGATTGTTCGATTACATGCCTTTATGGGGTTCTTGAAGATGTCCTAGTGAGGGTCGATAAATTAATATTTCCTGTAGAATTTGTGATCCCAGATATGCAAGAAGACTCTAAGACGCTAATGATTCCTGGAAGACGATGTTTGGCAACGGGTAAGGCTCTGTTGAGTTGGGTGAGTTAACTTTGAGGTTTAATAACGAAAAGGTAGTATTTAACGTGTTTGAAGCAATAAAACACCACGAAGAAAACCCTTAATGTTACCAGGTGGATATGCTCAAAGAGGTTATGACCGAGGTTCACGGTGAAAGTATCACTAAAAAACCAATGGATCGGGTCATTCTGAATTCAATTGAACAAGTTGAAAATGATTATAATATGGAGGTAGTTGAATGTTTAATTCAACTTCAAGCCACTTAAGTTGAAAATACAACAAATAAGATTGAAGAATTAAGTGAAAATGAACAATCAAGTCAAACGATAGTTCAGAGGGATCCAAAATTGAAGGAACTCCCAAAGCACTTGAAATATGTCTTCTTAGGTGAAAATCCATTACACTCGATGATCATCAGTAGTTCGTTGACAAAAGTGGAAGAGGAAAAGTTGTTGAGAGTGATAAAAGACAACAAGGAGGTGCTCGGTTGGAGTGTAAGTAAGGAGGTGCTCGATTGGAGTGTAAGTAATCTGAAAGGCATTAGCCCGACCTATTGCATGCACAAGATAAAATTGGAATTATAATTCAAACCTGTAGTGCAACCTTGAAAAAGATTAAATCCTATAATGAAGGAATTGGTTAGGATGGAAGTCTTGAATTATTAGAAGCATGGATGATTTATCCAATTTCTAAGAGTTCTTGAGTGAGCCCAGCACATGTAGTCCCCAAGAAACGAGGCATGACCGCCATCCGTAATGAAAAGATGAGCTAATTATAACTCCAACGGTTACTGGGTGGCGGAGGTGTATTGACTACAAGAGGTTGAACCATGCAACAAGAAAATATAATTCCATTACCGTTTTGGGGAAACACCGTGAGAAATATTTTCATGCAATTTACTTTGCTAGTAAAGTTTTGAATGAAAATTAGGTGAACTATACCACCATTGAAAAAGAATTACTAGCCATAATATTTGTTATGGAAAAATTTCGAGTGTATCTGATTGGTTCGAAAGTGATTGCTTTTACATATCATTGTAATGCCCTAATTTTTTCCCTAGATCAATAAATCGCTGCATTAACAAGACATTTTCATCATCTGCATATCATGGAATATATTTCTTTATGCATATTTCCTAAAAATTAAACTAGAACAAAATTTTGATTTTGTAGACAGTCTGGTTGAACTGATTTTCAATTGCGCATAAGATTACTGGAGAAAATTTTCAAGTTCGGGCCTGTAACTATATGTTTTATTGATCTACATTATGCACAATTTAACCTGGTCTGCTTTTTTTTTTGCATCTTCGCGCGTGCGTATCTTGATCAATGTGAGCCTTTTCATCCAAGTATTTTTAACTGCAAGATTCGATATGCGACCGATTGTTTTACTGAACTTTATTTCGTGTAGATTATTTTAATACATTCATTTTATTTTTTCGCACATTTGCGTGTTCGATTTTGATTACTTTTTTTTTAATCAAATGATCAAAGAAACGTAGTTGATAATACAAAGATAAATAATTTGATTTTATTTGTTTTTTATTATAATTTTTTGTGATTTAATTGAACTAATTTTTATCACTCAAAAATATCTAAGTGTTATTGTGGCATTGCTTTAAAAATCAAAACCCTAATAAGTTACTATAAGTACTAACAATTGTGGTTGTGAAGATGATGAGATGCACCTCCCAATCACATACGCAGTGGTCTCTCTCTCTCTCTCATATTAAAAGGGAAAGATAATCAAAAGAAGAGGGCTCTCCCTTCTCCCTTATGTCACGTAAACTCTTTTTCTTCTCCATTACTCACCTACCGAAGTTCATTTTCTTCACTCTCACATGCCAACAACTCCAAACTTCTCATTCCTCATCAAAAAAACGCTACTGTATGTTACCACCCTTCAACCCACACTTCAACATGACCAAACTACCTTCTCATTACCACCATACAACGTACCACCCTTGAACAACACAATCCACTATTTACTCTTCTCCCATACATATCATTACTTAACAAAACCACCATATCCCTCACATCCTAACATTTCACTAAACCAACTCCATATTAGCACCACAAAAACAAGATCGACCAACTTTCCTCTCCTCAACCAGCGATCCACTGTACACGCCGGTCACCACCTTCCAACTCAGCAGCGGGTAACTACTACTCGGTCCGAAAATATGTTTGCATCTTTTAGTGTATTCTGATTTGATTCTTCCTTTCGTGTCGTGTGCACATGTTGTTGCATTTATACTTTTGAGTTTTGTATATTCTGTTATGATGTCAAGTTGTGTATATCTATTTCGGTTGTGATAAGCTTGGAATACATGAGTGTTGGTTGTGACCTTTACGTGTATGCATACGATTATTCTATTACGATGTCGATATGATTTGTACACTTTTTGCTTTGCTGCATTATCATCATGTGTAAATTGGATCTGAATAATCTGTACATTCTACGCAATTTGATTATGGACTCTACGTTGAGTTTTTGTTAGTTTTTTTTGTCATTGTAAATGATTTGTAATATTGTAAATATGTTTGATTGTGATTATGTTATTGTTGTTCTATTTTTCGTTGCATCAAAATTGGAAAGATCCACATTTTCAACGTGATTTTTAATGTTGTAACATGTTGTTGGATTTTCCTTCGATATAATGATGTAAATATTCAGTAAGTGTGTTGTTATTTATTGTTTATCAACATTGTGTTAGTGCATTTTATTTCGATTGCGATTAACACATTTTTACGTTAGCAGTTTGCTAGCTGGTTTTCATTGGTTTACTTGCGACATTTCGATTATGTTATCATCACGTTTAATCCAAATTTTTACATGCTTTTGGTAGTTCAGCATAGTTTCAATTCGCGTTTGATTTCACTACTTTGTGTTTCATACATTACTTCGTTATGATACAATCTATTGCGGTTGATTTATTTACGACGATCGCGATTCGCGTTAGCAACTTTTTGTTCGACTTGTGATAGCATGCAACATTTCATTTAAATCGAATTTGAATTCTACGTTGGCACCTTCATGTTAGGTGAACTTAATCTGCGTCCTCACGTTGCATTTAATTTCACACGCACATTTACTTTTTGATTTACTTGTAATGAATGCATGCTGGTTATGATTGTTATACGCACATTGTCGTCCTTTCATTTCGTTGCGTGTGTGCATGTGATATCACACTTCGTGCAATTTGTGGCATTAATTCGCGCTTTTTCGTTATAGTTCGCGCCCTCGCGCTTGAATTCTCAACCTTGCGCTACAATTCGCGACTCTCATCATTTTTCAACCATTTCACCATCGATTCTAAACCAATTTGTCAAAAATATTTTTCTTAATAAAATTGAAAGAAAATGACTTAGAGGTACACACTCTTTGATACCTTGAGTAACCGGCCCTGAGGCACACATCTTGGACTTACCGAGCATTCGTCTTCCGGCATAAAACACTTAACCAAATTAGGATGAATAAGGACATATGGGTACATACTCCTTGATACTTTAAATAATCGGCCCAGAGGCACACGTATTGAACTTATTGAGAATTCATCTTCTGCAAACAAATTTTCATAAACATTTGGATAAAAAAGGAAATGGGAGTACATATTCCTTGTTACTTTGAATAATCGGCCCCGAGGCATACGTCTTAGACTTACCGGGCATTCATCGTCCAACTAAAATAAACTCAATCAATCAAACTCATTTTCCTCCTTAACGCGTTGTCAAACCTTTGTATAAATAAAAGGTGTTTCGTCTCAAAAGGATGCAAAATAATGCTTCGTCATTATATGTGTGAGTGAGCTAGCGACTTTTCCCCACAAAGATAATATGTCTATCTTTTATGTTGTGATGAAAACGTCCCTTTTCTCCACTGTTTTGGGTAGTAAGGAATGTTTCCCCGAATGTGACTAAGTACCCTTCGCTAAAATCAACCAACCAACAAACATTTTCTACCCAGAACTACGTAGCTTTGAATTCTCCATCGCACCTGGAGATACGTAGGAGAGATATTCAACGTCTCGTCAGGAATTATAACAAAATACACCAAAAATAATGTTTGTCTTGCCCAGAACTACATTGCTTTGAATTTCTCATCGCACCTGTGGATACGTAGGAGTAAGGTCCACAGTCTTGTCAAGCACCCTAATAAAAACTTTTTTGTGATCTTTTTCTTTTTCCTTTTTAATTTTTAATAATCAGAAGAAAAAAATAACAAAAGCAAATATTCTATTCGCAAAGCTAACTAAATGGTTTTTGTTGAGTACAACAGATGTGAGGGATGTTAATACCTTCCCCTCGCATAATCGACTCCCAAACTCGAATTTGGTTGTGAAAACAATTTTCTTTTTCTTTTAATTTTTGTATTGATATTTTTCCTTTTCTTTTGGAATAAATAAAGTTCAGTGGAGATTATGTTATCACCCGAGCATGCGAGTGCTCCAAGTAGTTTTTCGCGGCACGACAATCATGCAGCATTAAGGTACCTTTTCAACAAAGGAGATTCAAAGCCATGGTTACTTTGATGGGTAGTATTGCTACACAAGTTTGAATTGGAAATAAGTAATAAGAAAAGTGTTGAAAACATGGTAGCAATCACTTGTCCCGATTAGATAATGAGGAAGTAACATAGAAGGAAATGAGAATCAATAAAGAATTTTCGAGTAAGCACTTTGTCATTACCTAAATTTTGCCCCACTCAAAATCATTCATCAGCATATTCTCCTAGCATATAGTCATGCATCATGCATCATTTAGACTGTGTAATTGTCTCTTGACCAGTTCATGCATCATTTAGAGATTTTTGATTGATGTGTATGTCATCATTGGTTAAGACACAAGGGAGAGAGCCTTTGTGGATTTGTTGGGCTTTGTTTCAAGTTCACTTTCATTTTGCTTAAGCTCAAGGTCACTTTTGAACTTCCCTCTTTTATCTAAATCTCGTACCATTTTACTTCCATATATTCTTAAAGTCGGACTTGTGTTTAAGTTTGGTTTTTGGATGTTTTAGAAATTAAATATTTGAGATGAAGTAGAGTTGAATAACATTTCAATTAAGAAGGTCATAAGAAATTACAAGTATTTTCCAAATCTCGTTTCATTACTAACTTAAGGCATGTATTCATATTCTTAAGCCAAGGGAACTTCATTCATGATCACTCACATTCATAAATCACTTCACTTTCAATTTCATTCTAATAGCATCCAACATTCACATTAACATTACATAACTTTCATTCATATTCTAAACCATATTCATTCATATTACATATCTTTCATTCATATTCTAAGTCATATTCATTGATTTTGCATAACTTTCAACGTATTCATTAACTTTTATCCATCCATAATCAAGCCAAGTTTTTGTGAACATTTCCATACAAAGAAGACACTTTCATTACAAGTCAAGCAAGTGCCAAAATACAAGGAAAATCAATGGGAATGCAAGATTTATTACAACACTTTGAATTTTGATTCAAGCATATCACAAGGTTCCAACAAGGAAAAAAAGGTGAATCTAAGACCTAGCTCCTAAAAAATAGTGCAATTTCACTTCAATTAACTTTGGCTCCATGACCATCTTTTCTTCAACTCCAAGTTTCATGCCATCCTATTTGATCCATCCTTGTATTCCTTTGCCAAGTCAATCTCCAAGCATCCTTGACCATTACCATGAACCTAGTAGCATACAAACCAACATGTCAAATATACATGAGCCCAAGTTTCATAACCTAGAACACAAAAAAAGGCATATCAATTCATACCCCAATCACACCAAAATCAAAACAAGTCATACAATTTTCCACTTGGTAACAAGAGACAAATGGAGCAAAATCAAAATCATCCAGAATTAAAAAAAAAAAGAGGAAAAATAAAAGTAAGTTACTGCAGTAAAAAATGATGAAAGGACAAGACTTGAACAACAAAAAATCACTGCACTTGTAAAGATACAATAGCAAAAAATCTTTCACCAAAGTGCTAACAAACACATTTTGCATTTTTGATACAACAATGCAGAATTTACCATAACAAGCAATAATACAGTAACATTGATATTTTTTTCACCAAAATTTCAAAAACACAAACAGACACACTTTTGATTCCTCTGCATTATTTCCATTTTCATCAAAACATAATTTGATCTTATCCTAGCATCTCAAACCTAATTCTCCACTATAAAACAACAATAGCATATCAGAGAAAGAGGACATTACAAAACCGTAACAGACTCTACAACAAGAACACTGATAAACCTTGGTGAGAAAACCAGAATCATGTTGTTAACTACAAAACCCCATTCACGAAGTCATATACACACAGCAAAATAATTAGAACCTAATTAGAACAACAACAACGGTGTAAGCATAGAAGAAGAATACGGGCATAAAAGAAAGCTAAAGAGAGACGAAGGATTTACCCGAACATTTTCGTCCCTCCAAGAACTTTTGGAGAGGTATTTTTCTGTCAGATCATTTTTCCTCATCATCTTCATTATATGTATTTGTCTACTTTCTTGAACTTGTTTGATTTGATAAAGATGAATCTTTTCTATGACTGATTTGAATGTTGTTATATTTTGCTTGTTTCTATCGATTGAGATTTAGGCCACAATATAGAAAAGGGTTTGAGGCTTTTGGTTCGGATTTTCTTTTGGGTTATGAAGTAGGTTGCTCGTTTCTCTTTTCGTGTGCGTGTGTGTGTGTGTGGGGGGGGGTCTTTGATTCACGATATAGAAAGAGGAGAGATTGTTTGTTTTTGATTTAATTGGTTTTATTTTGAATGATGATCAAACGTTTTGTTGTTTTGGACACTGATGTTTGTTTTGAGAAAGCGGAGAAAATGATGTTAAAAGCAAGAAGAGGAGGGATAAGCGGATTGTTTTTTTTTTGCACTTTCAGTACTAGAGTTCGCTTGAACCATTGCCTTGTGGAGTTGGGGACGGGTCAGTTGAGGTCCAAATAGATCTCCTGATCCGTGCCCACTTACTTAAAGTCTGGGTTGATATTTCTTTGGGCCTTCACCTCCCCTTTTCATTTAAGACACCCCCAGACCTATCCCCTTTTTTATTTTACTTTGTTTTGGTTTTTTTGTTTAGTTTTAAAAAAATAAAGAGAATAACAAATAGAAAAAAGGGATCAAATTTTTATAATAAAAATAGAAAAAATTGAGTTTTTTTTGCAATAACCTTTTATTTTATTTTATTAAAGCCAAATAAAATAAATATAGTTTAATAATTTAGAGATATGCATTAGGGTTTTGTCTCATCCAATTAGATTTTTTGAAAGACCATTGAGTTCCCCTTAAGACTTAGCATTTGGCAGTATTTATGACTCATGTTCGGTTTGAATTGTTTGATCTTTGCTTGAACGTGTAATTGTTTGCATGTCTTTGTGTACTAGTTGTTAATTATGTTGATTATATGTCACACTTGATTGTATGATTTTTCATGTAGACATTTGATTAAACAAGACAATATGGCTTGATAAGATCAATATTTCAAAAATAAAAACACTTGGTTGAACACCAAGTTCCGTTTTCAAAAACCCTTGGTCAACACCAAGTTTTTCGTCATTTCCCATCCACTCCAATTTCAAATCATTTCCATTTTATTCATAACACAAATAAATGCTTGATCCAACATCAAGCCATTTTCCAAATAAATTCAAAATGACTAATAAACTTTGACCATTTCAAAATTGAAAGAAAAAGACTACCTGGGTGAAAGGTCCAGTCATAATCCCAAGTGTTAGACCCAAGTTGTAAGAGCTTGTAAGTCATAAATACTCGTCTTTCGCTCAAATTTCAAATGTGTCTCTCTTTCTTAATAAATTGGAAGAAAAAGACTACCTGGGTGAAAGGTCTAGTCATAGTCCCAAACACTAGGCCCAAGTTGTAAGAGCTTGTAAGCCATAAGTGTCCGTCTTCCCTTCAAAACACTTGTAAATATTCAAACCTTTTTCATAACAAATTAGAAAGAAAAGACTACCTAGGTGAAAGTTCCACTCATAGTTCCGAGTATTAGACCCAAGTTGTAAAAGCTTGCAAGTCATAAATACTCTGCTTCCAACCCAAAAACAATCCAACCAATCAAAATCTTTTCTCGCCGTCGTGCGATCTTCAAAAACCTTTTTCAAACAAAATATATTTTGTCTCAAGACGATGCAAAACAATGCTTCATCCACAATCATATGAGCTGAGATAAGTGACGATTTTCCGTGAATGTTGATATGTAGAAATACATTTAATGTGATGCAAACTCCTGTTCCTCACTTGTTTTGGGTAGCAAGTAATATTTTTCCGTCAATTGAGACAAAATAGCTTTCGCTAAAATCGACCAACAAAGAAACATTTTCTACCCAGAACTACGTAGCCTTGCGTTATCCATTGCACTTGGAGATATGTAGGAGCGAGATTCAAAGTCTCGTCAGGCACCTTAATAAAAAATAAACCTTTTTGTCATATCCCTTTTTTCTTTTTAAACTCGAGAAGCCTAATATTTCTAACCTAACACTAACGCGCACAACTAACCAAACGGTTCCCGTTAAGTACAACGGATGTGAGGGATGCTAATACATTTCCCTAGCGTAATCGACTCCCAGACCCTGATTTGGTTGCGACGAACAATATCATTGTCCTTAATGTATGGGTTTTATCCATATTTTCCCTTTAGATCTTTGGGAATAAATAAAGTTTGATGGTGACTCTGTTAGTCCACCCTGTGAGCGTCGTGTTCTCATTTTTTGAGGTACGACACACTTAATGGAAATCAATGAACACTCTTGGTTTGCTGATATGGACAACTATAAGGCTAGAAAAGTGTGTCAGGGGACTATACTTGGCAGTATAAAAAACACTTTACAAAGAGCCTAACTGTTATCTGTTTAAGGTCAGTAATGATGGCTTTATACGCATGTGTGTTTCGGGAAAAGAAGTCAGGAACATTATGTGTCACTTCCATAGCTTAGCTTATGGAAGCCATTCTAGTGGCGAAAGAACAACAAAAAAGATAGTTCAAATCAATTTCTGGTGGTGGGCACTCTTCAACGATTGTGAGTCATACGTGTAAGAATGCAAAGAGTGCCAGAAAACATGTAATATTTCAAAGTGAGATCAAATTTCGCTTAAAGGCATAATAGAAATTGAACCTTATGATTGTTGGGGAATCGACTTCATGGGTTCCTTTCCCCCATCCAACTATAATGTTTACATTTTTCTTTGTGTTGATTATGTTACTAAATGGGTTGAAGAAATCACTAGTGTTGATAATGATGCCCAATTCGTTGCTAATGTTTTGAAAAATAATGCTTTTGCCAGGTTTGGAATCCCCTAAGTGTTGATTAGTGATAGGGGACACACTTTTGCAACAAATACTTAGAGAGTGTGTTGGTCAACTATAATGTGAAGCATAAAGTGTCCATGTCACCCTCAAACATGCTGACAAGTGGAAGTTTCGAACGGGAAGCTTAAGCAAATTTTAGAAAAGATAGTATCTACATCCATAAAGGGTTGGTCAAAAAAGCTAGTCAATGTTGTATGGGTTTATAAAACAACATTTAAGAGTCGTCTCAGATTATCACCATATATTTTGGTTTATGGGAAGGATTGTCATCTACTCGTGGAGTTGGAACATAAAGCATATTGAGCACTCAAGTTCTTGAATTTACATCAAAAAGCAGCAGGGTGAAAGAGATTGTTGAAGTTGGATGATTTAGAAGAGTTTAGATTGAGAGCATGTGAGAATGGTGTGATCTATAAAGAGAGAACCAAAAGGTATCATGATAAGAAATTAGTGAAAAGAGAGTTTCAGGTAGGACATTAGGTTTTATTATACAACTCTCGACTAAAGTTGTTTCTAGGAAAGTTAAAATCAAGATGGTCTGGAACATTTATTGTGAATAAGGTGTTTGCAAATGGAGATGTAAAAATAAAAGATCTGGAATATTTGCACATTTATTATGAATAATATGTTTGCAAATGGAGGTGAAATAGCACCATAAAAATGTTCTCTAGTGCTTGGCGAACCTTTGACGAAAGAGTCAAGCTAGTGACCTTAAATAAGCGTTTAATGGGAGGCAACCCATCATTTTCAGTTTTCAGTTTTAATTTATTTAAGTTCATTTCCCTTTTGGTACTATGATCCAAGGAAGAGTAATATCTAGCTCTCAAGAATGCTCCCCTTTGGTAGTTTCTTTGCTTGAAATTAATGAACTTGTTTGTGTTGTTTTTCTTTTAGTTTTTAATTTCCTACCTTGTTGTCGCACCGTGAAAAATGTTCGAGCGCATCGCACGCTCGAAACACAACAAAGTCTACACCAAACTTTATTTATTCCAAAGGAAAGGGAAAATATCTATAAAACCCAAGGGGAAGAGAAACGGGTAAGAAAGTCGGTTATGAAAAGGGAATGGATTAGCATCACTCACATCTGTTGTACTCAACGGGACCCATTTTAATTTTTCTTTCTGCGAATGGATGTTATTATCTAAAGGTTACTTGCGATTGATTAAAGGGGGAAAAATAAATTTTAAATTATTGTGCCCGCCAAGGATTTGAACCCTCGTGCCTACGTATTCTCATAGCGCAATAAGAAAACCAGAGCTCTGTAGTTCATGGTAGAAAACTACGAATTTGTTGGTTGATTTTAGGGAACAATTATAATCGTATCCTAGAAATGTGTAGAAGTTAGTTGATTCTAATCCTAGTTTGAATACTCTAAGCTTTTAGTCTGACTACTAAGTGTAAGACCCCAATTTTGTCCCTAAGATCCCTCATGGCATCATAACATTGCATTTGCAAAGCCTCAAGGATCATGTGGATATTGGTTCCCTTTGCCTTTGGATGGGACTCCTTGTGAGTGGTTTGAGATCACCAAGCATGCTTGAATTGTATATTATTGCTTTTCTTATTTTATCTACTAACCAAAAGCACAAAAATATGTCACTAACATTTCTTGTTTGTAGCTTGAGCAATCACAAGGTCAAAAGCTTCTAGAAGATCCTTTGTGCAAAGATATGGCCAAGTGAGGATGAAAGCAAGCATGGTAATGGTTCCCAAAGCTCTAATTCATCAAATATGCCTCCCTAGTATCTCAATTCATCATTTTGATCAAAGCAAGTCAAAGGGTTTGAGGTTTGTTTCTCAAGGAAACCCTAATTCATTTGTGTACCAAGTGTGCCTTGCTCATGAAGCAACCTCAACCCGTGATTAAATACAATCAAGGGAAGTTATTTATTTAATAATTTCATGCATATTTGAACTTATTTGAGTGTCCTCAATCATCAATTCATTAAGATATGAGTTATGGACTTGAGAAGTTGATCAGTCAATTCATCTGACTATTTTGAAATGCACTGAGACCTAACTTTTTATGTGTTGGTCAAATGGAGATGATCCCAAAAGAAAAACTGTTATTGAGGACAATATGAGCAACTTTCATGTTCATCAAAAATTGATTTGAAGCTTGGAAGGTCATCATCCATTCTAAGACATTATAGGTCATTTTGACTGAAACCCTAATTTTGGGTCAACTTCCCAAGAACATAACTCATTCATTTTTTATGATTTTGAGGTGAGATAAAATGCATTGGAAAGTTTAAGATGTCCACTTCAAATGTTATGTTGAACAAAATTTCATAATCTTAAAGGAAATACATGTGATAATGCAAAGCATTATAGGTCACTTTGGACCAAATGCATTGAAAGGCAAAAAAGCCCAACTTCAAATGCCCATAACTCTTTCATCAAATATCCAAATGATGCACACTTTAAGTCCATTTTGATTGTCTTGAAAAGCTATACAACTTTTGGGTTGGAGGTTTTTCCATTTGAGGCTTTCATCATCAAAACAGAGGGGCTTGAAGTTGGTCCAATTTGGCAAAAGTCTCAAAGGCATGTTTTGCACTATAAACTTCATGGCCTGTTTTCATAAATTTCCACACTTCAAATGAGTTTTTGGCCAACATAACATTTGTTCCTTATGTTAATACCTTTCCAACCATTACCCACATGCCTATGTTTCAATTTTCAAGTGGCATTTTTGAAGAGATGAAGTTTTAGGCTCATTTATGCATAACATGTTGAAACTCATTGCACAAGCCATTGCCTTGCCAACTACACGTCCATTTCAAGTTGTTTGGTCATCAGCATGCAAATGCAATTGAGTTTGGGCCTTCTACATGATCATGCAAGCCCATGCAAGGAAAATCCACTTGCCATGCACACGAGAAAATTCACTTGTTCAGCCAATTCCAGCTATAAATAGAGGTGCATACCTCCATCATAAACCAACCTGAAGGCACTTGAAATGCTGCAAGATTGAATCCCTAGCCATACCTAAAGGAACTAGTTCATTTCTCTCCAAAAATTCAGATCTGAAATTAAATTACATTTGGTTGAATTTTCATATCTAAAGTTCCTAAACCTTTATCATATGATCCATTGAACTTCTGTTTTGCAAAAGGACCAAGGAAAGGAGCTCAAAACTTCACACTCCAAAGGTATGGTTCAATTGGTTTTTGCTTCGAATCTCTTTGTTCCTTGATCTATTTGCCTGGCCAGTGTGTTTTCTAAAGTCCTCACTTGAGAGGCAAGCCAGTGGTGGCTTTGATTTTGTGTTTGGATGAACTTCAGTTTATGTTCCTGAATCTTCCAGCTCAGATTTCTTATTCTATAGAAAGATTGAGTACAATTCAAGGTTACAGGGGTGATGTACATCACCCCAGCTTTAATTTGGTATATGGATCGTGCATTTTAATGAAGGTTTGAAAACCTGCATATCTTGGCCAGAGCGGTGAGTCTCGCTGGAGAAGACGGTGGTTTCCACCACCGTCCCCACGTGGATGAGCTCTGGACCATTGGATCTCATTTCCAGATTTAATCCCAGCCTTTGGATGTTATGACTTTATTAAATGCTTTGTGTTTCGCTTTGACTGGAGCCTACCATGAGCGCGCGCATGTGGAGCGTCTGATCAGCCACGTCAATTAATGAGGCTTGATCAGACGCCTCTCCTTTTTTCTGATTTTCTTAATTTCCATTTTATTTCTTTTATTTCATTAAACTTCAAAAATTCATAACATCTTCATTTTTAATCCAAAAATATGGGACCAATTGAATTCTTCTCCACTTAAATTCTAGTTTCTAAAAATCATTTTTAATATTTTTTATTTCATCATTTGATATTTTTTGTGAATTTTCTCTTTTCTGGTTATTTTTAATTTATTTTAAATAGTTTCTGATATTCAAAAAATACAAAAATATTTTCCCAACCTCTTTGAATGATGATGGATCTAAGAAAAATATTCTCATCAATTTTCTAATTGATTTGAGATTTATTTGAGATTTTAGTTCAATTAGGTCATTTTTATTCATTTTTAATTGGTTAAAAATAGTTTCTGACTTTTAAAAATGCTGAAATTTTTTGTCAAACTTTGTTTGACCTTGTTGAACTTAGGATAAATCACTTGGACTTTTCAAAATTGATTTGAAGTGATTTTGAAGTTTAACCTTTCTTAAATATTTTAATTCAAGTTTATTTTAAATATTAAAAAATGCCAAAAATATTTTATTCATTTCTTGACTTCCAATCTTCATCTCACTTTTGTTTTTGGTTGTTTGACCATGATCCTCAATGTCATTGGTCAACATTTGTTGATTGGTACATTCCATTTCATTTAATGCACTTTATTCATTCCATTTCCATTATCCATCTTCTTCTTCTTTTTTTTTTCTTTTTTTTTTCTTTTTGATCAATGAGTTAAAGGTTGATAAGTTAGCATTGATTAGGGAGACTTAATCTTCCTTGATTCAAATCTAATTCATCTTGATCAATTGATCAAATGAATGGCTTTGCATTAAGGATAGGTTGTTTCCTAAATCATGCAAAGGACTTAAACCAATACAAGATCATTTCCCATTTTCTTTTTGGCATGGCAAGTTGTTGGAACTTGGTTCACTAATCAAGACTTCTAACTTGTGTTGTTGCCTACATTATTATTGACCGGCCTCAGATAGTTGTGACTTCTACATAAGTCCAATTACGATTGCTTAACATAGCGCTAAATTTGCCTTATGGCACACTAACTACTAACTATTAACCATTAACATTTACTTTTTGCACTTTACATTTATGCAATTTATTATTCTTGTACATATTATTCATTTGTTGTTTCCTTTGCTCATTGGAGCACATATTTATGTTAATGCCATTTTCCTTTTGCTCACTTGAGCATATAATTGTGTATATATCTTTTGTGCTTGTGTTTTGTTTGTTTGTTGAGAACCAAATGCAAAAGAATTGGAAAAAATGGAATTAGATATTAGGGCCTTACCCAAGCAAAATGAAGTTTGAAGAGCAACTAGGTCTCATGCCTTTAGAGTGCTTAAATGTCAAAGAGCAACTAGGCCTCATGCCTTTAGAATGCTTAATGTTGAAGATGACTTTGAAAGGACCAAATTCTAAACTCCTTCTTGTCCATTCTTTGTTTGTTTTATAGAACCTTTTGATGTGTGTGTGTTCTTGTGCTAGGGATTCCAACATTGAGCCAAATTGAGGAACCATTGCCATGAGCTTCTAAGAGAGAGAGATCCAAGATACATTGAGAAACTTTCCAAGAGCTTCATTTGATTGTTGATTGCTTGAGTTTACCATTATTGTGATTGCTTATTCCAAAGGATGGGAGCTACTTGGATCATCAATATATTCTCAAGAGAGGAACTCCATTTATGGTTTTGTTTATTATCCCTCATCTCTTGTATTGCTTAGGACTTTAGCCATTCTTCTTCTTCTCTCCACTCTAACCAAAGCCAAAACTTTTTGTGCAAACATTTAACATTTGTTTTCAAACATTAGAAACCTAAGCCTTATGCTTTTGATCTTCAAACTTTCTTTTCATGATACTTATTTTGAATTGAATCTTTAAGTCAACTTGGACCATTTTGTAAATACTTTTCATTGGTAAATATAACCCATTCAAATATCTTTTTGTGGTTTCAATGGCCACTTGCTTAATCAAAACTTTTCATAACCTTTAGCTATTAGGTTTGAGTTATCCTTGAGGTAGACGTAATACTCTCCTATATCCTTAGTGATGGACAATGAGTCTTCCATGCTTATTATAGGGTTAACCCCTCACTAGCATGTTGAAGCTATCCTCACATGGTGGATTTGTGGTTTTGGGATTGAGTTTTCTCCCTTGGATAACAAAAGACCTTAAGGCTTTTGGACCAATCAATTCACCAACTCATTTTGAGGTTTTTACCCCAAAGTACGAGGTTTTGATCCTAATCTTTTTTAAGATGGTACGTAGGCAATGGGTTCATCCATTCAAACACAAAATATAAATAAATTTGTATATTCTTCTCTCATCTCTTCAATCATGTTTGCACAAATAAATTTTCACAAAATACCAACCTTACAACAAATGTGAAAAGGGCTCCCTATGAGTACCTAGGATGTTTTGGGTGCTTAAAACCTTCTCATTGCATAACCAACCCCCTTACCCAGATCTCTGACATTTTTACTAGTTTTTGATTCGATAAAACTTTTAGGTTTTTGTTCGCTTTCTAACCATTCCTTTGGATAAATAGAAGCGCGGTGGTGACTCGACTTGTATGGTTTACCTTGGATTTAGTCAATATCTCTAATGGTAATGAATACCCCGCTACAGAAAAGTGGCGACTCTACTGGGGAAATGCATTTGCCTAGTGGGTTTTGCCTACTTTTCTTATTGTGTTGTATTGTATTGTATATTGTTTTGTGACATATTTTTGTGCAATTTGGGATTACTGTATTGTATGTAATGATTGAATTGCTTGAATATTAATTCCTTGTATGCTTGGTGATCTTTGTGAGATGAGTTCTATACCCGAACTCGAGTGCACTTAGGATAGGAGAATGGCATAGTCTTGTTGACTTGTGTGGAGTTATTCCTTAGCAAGTTGACTTGCAAGTCCATTCACTTGGTGGAGGTCATGTTGGGATCAATAATGTCACACAAGTAGTTGTGGTTAGACATTACTCTTTCCAATATAGACCTTAGAAGCCAAGGACCTTAGTTTACCAAGCCCATCTTGGCCTATTCTTAGGATGTAGTGCGAAAGTCGTTCAAGTGTAAGATTCGATACGATTGTTACGTGATACTACACTCATAAGAGTCTCTCTTGAGAATATTTTTGGAATACGAGTAGTCGTTTCTCCGATAATATCCGAAAGATGGGATGATGACTATGGGAACCACTTATAGAACATGTTTGGCAGGTTTAAACCCTAGTACACTCCCTTTGGGTGGTTCTTAACCGAGACTCCATGCTCGTGACTTGCAACAAACCCTTGATTCGTGGTTGATCCGTTCATGTATCCTTAATATCAATGGAACTTGGGTGTTGATAAGGTGTAGACCATAATCCACCAAAATGGATGATTGATATTAAGGATGCCATGATCCATCCCATGACCTTTGTTTGGTGTGCTTTGCTTGATCCTTGAGTGTGATTGTTGCATTCATGCATTCATGCACCCATTTGCATCCATATCATCAAAATAATAAGAAAATTTTCAAGGAACTTAAGAGGTCTATTTGCAAATTCTCATACTTGGAAAGACAAAGAAGGAATACGAAGAAGTACAGCTTCAGACAACCAGATTTGAAAGAGCTAAGGATTTTGACATCCTATGTATTAGATCCTTTGGGTTTCAAGGCTCGTTTTGGGAAGCTTCTTCCTCTTCTGACTACTCAGGTGGATGAAGGTTTGATGAGTGCATTGGTGCAGTTTTATGATCCTTTGTACCATAGCTTCACATTTCTGGATTTTCAGCTTTTGCCTACGCTTGAGGAGTATGCCTACCTTGTGGGTATACCTATTCTAGACCAGTTGTCGTTCAGTGGCTTGGAGAGAATTCCCACTTCTCGAGAGATTGCTGATCTGTTGCATATAGATGAATCTCTGGTTGGTGCTCATATGACTACCAAAGGTGGAATTCAAGGTCTCCCTTTTGAGTTCCTCATTTCTCAAGCTACTGTGTATGGGAAGGCCATGAGTGATGACGCCTTTGAGGCCATATTTGTACTTCTCATCTATAGGTTAGTGTTATTCCCCAACATAGACAAGTTTGTGGATGTGAACGCTATTAGGATTTTTTGCTACTCTTAATCCCGTTCTGACTCTGTTGGGTGACACTTATTTTTCTTTGCATACGAGGAATGCAAAGGGTGGTGGTGCCATTGTGTGTTGTTTTCCTCTATTGTATAAGTGGTTTATTTCTCACTTACCGTAGACGGTCGCTTTCAAGGAGAATAAGGGATGTCTACGGTGGTCCACGAGACTTATGTCTCTCACTAATGATGATATCTCTTGGTACAACCGTGTGTATGATGGTGTGCAGATTATCGACTCTTGTGGCGAATTCTCCAATGTACCTCTTCTTGGTACATGTGGTGGGATTAACTACAACCCTATTTTGGCACGTCGTCAGCTTGGGTTCCCCCTAAAGGATAAACCCAATAACATTCTGCTAGAGGGTGTGTTCTTTCAGGAGGGTAAAGATCCCCAAGGCTTGAGAGCTAGGGTGGTCCGCGCTTGGCGCAAGATTCATAGGAAGGGAAGGAAGGAGCTAGGCCCGAAGAACTGTGTCGCTTTGGAGCCTTACACTGCTTGGGTTAGGAAGAGAGCGTCTGAGTATCTCATGCCTTACGAGTATCTGAGACCTACATCTTTGGTCATGGTTGGGCCATCAACCCTCCCTGATCAAGGAGTAGAGGAGTTGAGAGATGAAGACTGTTCACGTGCTTGGATCCGCAAACGTGAAGAGTTGTTTCAGCAGATTAAGGAGAAGGATGCTTTGATTGAGTTTCTTGAACATTAGGTCATTGATGATCCTAATGATGCATGGACTTCTCTACTTCCTCAGTCTTCTAGGTTCTGGAAGAGGAAGTACGATCGACTCGCCAAAGAGAAGGCAGATATGGAGGCAGCCTATGAGGAGGATGTGAAGAGGCTTCGTGCATCTTATCTTCATGTGTCCCGAGCTTTAGATGATTGTTTCTAGGGATCCATAGGATGATTATTTTCCTTTTCTCTTATATTGTATCTTGGTTACCAATGTTGTACTTCTTTGGTGTAAAAATATATTTTCCAGATATTATCGATAAGATGTTTCCATATGTGATACAAATATAATATTTCCCAAAATCTGCAAACAGAACTCTAAAGTTCCTCTGAAATAAAAACAAATCATATGCACAAGCATTGCATGCATCATGTGCATAAGTAGGTTTTTCTCCAGACTTCTTGTCCTATTGGTCTAACTCTGTGCTCTTCATTTATTTTGAAGACAAGCTGACTCACCGGTACTACACCAGAGCCAATTCTTCGAGACTGATGGATCATCTAGAACAAGAGAACCGCGAGCTGAAAGAGGAAGTAGCCAGATTGACTGCCTTGATGGAGTCATTCTTGGCTGCCCAGAGCCAGTCTTCTCCAACGCCATCAACTCCTCCCCAAAGGACGGTCATTTCTGAGGTCGTAACTTCTACTGTGCCTGCTGCAATTGCTCACTTTGCACCATCCATGTCAGTCGGGTTCCCTTGGGGAATGCCCGCCAACTTTGTACCTGAGGGTTTTGCCCCTACTCTTGCTTCTTTGCCGGCATCCAGCCCGGTCCTTTCAGTGCCACCTCCCGTTGTGCACACGCTACCAAGGGTCGAAGATACCATCTACCATTCTGAGCCATCTGAGGGCCCAAACGTTTATGAAAAGATGGATGAAATGAAAGGCCAATTCCTTGAGCTTCGCAAGGAACTGAAAACTTTGAGGGGGAAAGACCTCTTTGGTAAGAGTGCTGCCGAGTTGTGCCTTGTGCCCAACGTGAAGATCCCTATTAAATTCAAAGTGAATGACTTTGAGAAATATAAGGGAAACACATGCCCTCTCAGCCATCTTGTGATGTATGCTCGCAAGATGTCAACGCAAACTGATAATGATCAACTGCTCATCCACTATTTCCAGGACAGTCTGTCTGGTGCCGCTCTCCGGTGGTACATGGGTTTGGAGAGTTCGAACATCCGATCTTTCAACGACCTTGGCGAGGCTTTCGTCAAGCAATACAAATACAATATGGATATAGCTCCCGATAGGGACCAATTGAGAGCAATGTCGCAGAAAGAGAAAGAGACCTTCAAAGAGTACGCCCAGAGGTGGCGCGAATTGGCAGCTCAGATAGTGCCTCCCCTTGAGGAGAAAGAGATGACCAAGATCTTCTTGAAGACCTTGAGCTCGTTTTACTACGAGAGGATGATAGCCAGTGCTCCCTCAGATTTCACCGAGATGGTAAATATGGGAATGAGATTGGAAGAGGGGGTCCGTGAAGGACGTTTGACTCGAGATAAAGGATCTTCAGTAAAGAGATATGGGAGCTTTGCGAAGAAGAAGGAGGGAGAGGCACATGATGTGTCTTCCCATATCAAGAGAAGGCCCTCTGTGAAGAGGAAGATTGCTCGCCTGGTCAACAATCAGCATCAGGTGGCTCATATAGCACCTGTTTTCAGGGAAGCTCAACATTATCAACACCAACCGCAAACTCAGCAATATCAACAACAACAGGGCACAACAGCAGGCCTACCAGCCTCGAAACAACAACAATAATGCCAGCACCAGCTACGAGAGGAAGAGGGTCACCATTGATCTAATTCCGATGACTTATGTTGAACTCTATCCATCTCTGATCGATAGAAAGTTGATCACTCCGCGAGACCCTCCCGCTGTACCTGCTAACCCTCAGTGGTGGTACAAGCCTGAACTTCATTGTGTGTATCATTCCGGTGCTCCCGGACATGACGTGGAAAATTGTTATCCCCTGAAGACCAAGGTGCAAGACCTTGTGAGAAGTGGGATTTTGTTTTTCGAGGACGTTGGTCCGAATGTGAAGAAGAACCCATTGCCCGAGCATGGGAAGTCTGTCAATATGGTCCAGGGTTGCCCTGGCAAGTACAAGGTTAAATATGTCAGTCATATCCGACAATCGCTGGTCGAGATGCATAGATTGTTGTGTGATTATAGCCATTATGAGCATGACCATGATGGATGTCGAGTATGTTCTGTCAATCAGAGAGGGTGTCTCCAGGTGCGCAGAGATGTCCAAGAGATGTTGGACGAAGGAGTCATTGAGATCCTTCAAAATAGAAATGTTGACAAAGATGCTCCCGAAATCAATGTAATTTCTCTGGTATTCCGGATACCAAAGCCTGTTGTCATCAAGTATGATGGTAGCAAGCAAAAGGTTTCTCCAACTCTGACTATCAAGCCTACCAGCCCTGTACCGTACTCCTCCGAGAAAGCGGTTCCCTATCGCTACAATGTTGTAGCAGTGGAGAATGGGAAAGAGGTGTCCTTGCCCTCTTCGTCCGTCATTAATGTTGCTGACGTCAGTGGTTTGACCCGTAGCGGTCGTGTATTTTCGGCTCCGTTGAAGCTTCAAGCTGATGCTCGAGGAAGTGTTGATGCTGATTTTGTTGAACGCACGATTGGGAATGCTGTGAGCACCCCAAATCCGGCACTTGTTGCTAAGCCCTTCTCTATATTGAAAGATCTTGCTTCTGCTGGCCCGAGTGGAAATACGAAAGAAGATTGTGATGATATGCTGAGGCTCATCAAAAGGAGCGAATACAACGTTGTAGACCAGCTTCTACAAAAGCCATCCAAAATATCTGTGTTATCACTACTATTAAATTCAGAACCACACCGAGAAGCTCTGCAGAAGGTATTGGATGTGGCGTACGTAGATCACGACGTCACGATAGAGCAATTTGATAGCATTGTTGCAAACATCACCGCCTGTAACAATTTGAGTTTTTGTGATGCTGATCTCCCTGATGAGGGAAGAGACCATAACTTGGCATTACATATATCTATGAGCTGCAAGGATGACGCCATGTCCAATGTGTTGGTGGACACTGGGTCATCATTGAATGTATTGCCGAAGACCACTCTCACGAAGTTGTCATATCAGGGGCCTCCCATGAGGTAGAGTGGAGTAGTTGTGAAGGCTTTCGATGGGTCTCGCAAAATTGTGATTGGTGAGGTTGATCTCCCAGTCAAAATTGGACCAAGTGATTTCCAGATTACCTTCCAGGTTATGGACATTCACCCATCTTATAGTTGTCTCCTAGGCAGACCATGGATTCACGAGGCTGGCGTCATGACATCCACCCTACACCAAAAACTGAAATTTGTAAAGAACAAGAAGCTGGTGGTGGTAGGGGGAGAAAAGGCTCTCCTGGTTAGCCATTTTTCTTCTTTCTCATATATAGATGCTGAGGATGAAGTTGGAACTCCCTTCCAAGCTTTATCTATTGCTGAACTTGTTGAAAAGAGAACTCCTTCATTTGCTTCCTATAAAGATGCAAAGTTGGCCATTGAGCATGGTGCAACTGCTGGTTTGGGGAAAATGATCAAGCTAGAAGACAATAAGTCTCGGGCTGGCATAGGCTATCCTTCTGGGGTCTTCAACAAGCAAGGTTTGTTCAAGAGTGGAGGTTTCATCCACACCAGTCAAGGTGAAGAGGCTGCTGCCATTTTGGAAGAGGATGCAAAGGATTCTGGCAATTTCATCATCCCTGGAGGGGTCTGTAATAATTGGGTCGCTGTGGATATTCCGACAGTTATCCATAAGTCAAAGTAATGTTCATTGTGTTTAAAAACCCTTCTCCCATTCCAAAAGGAGGAGTGATGACATTGTTGGCGCATAAATTCAATGATGTTTCCATTCAATAAATTCATGTTAAATGTTTGTTTTTCCAATTATTTTTCCTTTTTGCTTTTGGATGAAATTGGTGATCACAAAAAACCCTAAAAATAAGAATAAAATCAATCTTTTCATCTGCATAATGATTTGCTTTGTTTTGAGTTCTAAAGTGTCTTTTATATCCAAAATCATTACGCAGGTTAATCAAACCCATTAAACATAATGATCCAACACCATCTCCCAACTTTGAATTCCCTGTATTTGAGGCGGAAAAAGATGATGTTGAAGAGGTTCCTGACGAGATTACCCGTCTACTTGAGCACGAAGAGAAGATCATTCATCCGCATCTTGAGAATCTGGAAACAGACAACTTGGGGTCTGAAGATTGTGTGAGAGAAGTAAAGATTGGGGCACTCCTGGAAGAGTCTGTTAAGAAGGGGTTGATTGAGTTGCTACGAGAATATGTCGACGTCTTTGCCTGGTCATATGAGGACATGCCTGGTCTAGATACTGATATCGTGCAACATTTCCTGCCTTTGAAGCCTGAGTGTGTTCCTGTAAAGCAGAAGCTCAGAAGAACTCATCCCGATATGGCAGTAAAGATCAAGGAAGAAGTTCAGAAGCAAATTGATACGGGGTTTCTGGTGACTTCTACATATCCTCAATGGGTGGCCAATATTGTGCCCATGCCTAAGAAAGATGGAAAAGTCCGAATGTGTGTGGACTATAGAGACTTGAATAAAGCTAGCCCGAAAGATGATTTTCCTCTACCACATATTGATATGTTGGTAGATAATACAGCTAAATTCAAGGTCTTCTTGTTTATGGACGGATTTTCCGGATATAATCAGATTAAGATGGCACCCGAGGATATGGAGAAGACAACATTCATCACACCTTGGGGAACATTTTGTTATCGAGTGATGCCCTTTGGTTTGAAGAACGCCGGAGCCACGTATCAACAAGCCATGACTACCTTGTTTCATGATATGATGCACAAGGAGATCGAAGTTTATGTCGATGATATGATCGCTAAGTCAAGAACGGAAGTTGAACATGTAAAGCACTTGTTGAAGCTTTTTCAGCATTTGAAGAAGTACAAGCTTCGTCTGAATCCCAACAAGTGTACATTTGGAGTCCGTTCTGGTAAGTTATTGGGCTTCATTGTTAGCGAGAGAGGTATTGAGGTTGATCCTGCAAAGGTCAAAGCAATACAAGAGATGCCTGCGCCCGAAACTGAGAAGCAAGTCCGAGGTTTTCTTGGCCGCTTGAATTACATTTCCAGATTCATATCCCACATGACTGCCACATGTGCGCCGATATTCAAGATTCTCCGGAAAGATCAGTCTCATGATTGGACCAAGGATTTCCAAAAGGCTTTTGACAGCATTAAAGAGTATTTGTCTGAACCTCCGATTCTGTCTCCACCTGTTGAAGGGAGACCATTGATTATGTATCTGACAGTTCTTGAAGACTCAATGGGTTGTGTCCTTGATCAGCAAGATGAATCAGGAAAGAAGGAGTATGCCATCTATTACTTGAGTAAGAAGTTCACTGATTGTGAGTCTCGATACTCAATGCTTGAGAAGACATGTTGTGCTTTGGTTTGGGCTGCTAAGCGCTTACGCCAGTATATGTTGAATCATACGACTTGGTTGATATCCAAAATGGATCCAATCAAGTACATCTTTGAGAAGCCTGCTTTAGCTGGGAGGATTGCCCGTTGGCAGATGTTGTTATCTGAATATGATATCGAGTATCGAGCTCAGAAGGCTATTAAAGGTAGTATCTTGGCTGACTACTTGGCACATCAACCAATCGAAGATTATCAGTCTGTTCAGTATGACTTCCCAGATGAGGAGATTCTGTATTTGAAAATGAAAGATTGTGATGAGCCTACACTCGATGAAGGGCCAGAGCTTGGTTCCCGATGGAGTATGGTGTTTGATGGCACTGTAAACCAATATGGAAATGGTATTGGTGCAGTGATTATTACTCCTCAGGGCACACATTTTCCTTTTACAGCAAGGCTAACTTTCAAATGCACGAATAATATGGCTGAGTATGAAGCTTGTATTATGGGATTGGAAGAATGCATTGATCTTAGGATCAAGCATCTTGATGTTTATGGTGATTCGGCCCTCATTGTTAATTAGATTAAGGGTGAATGGGAAACGAATCAGCCTGGCCTCATTCCATATAGAGATTATGTGAGGAGGATTTCAACGTTCTTTACTGAGGTTGACTTCCATCATATTCCTCGAGACGAGAATCGGATGGCAGATGTTCTTGCTACACTTGCTTCAATGATTGTGGTAAGACTTTGGAATGAAGTTCCCAATATCAATGTGATGCGCTTGGACAGACTAGCTCATGTGTTTGCAGTTGAAGAAGTAAAAGATGATAATCCGTGGTATTATGATATCAAGTGTTTCCTTCAGAGCCAGATTTACCCACCTGGGGCATCTGTGAAAGATAGGAAGACTTTGAGGAGATTGTCAGGTAGTTTCTACCTCAATGGCGATGTGCTTTATAAGAGAAATTTTGATATGGTGCTGCTAAGATGCGTGGATAGACACGAAGCAGACTTGTTGATGATTGAGGTCCATGAGGGTTCATTTGGTACACATTCCAATGGGCATGCCATGGCTAGAAAGATGTTAAAAGCAGGCTATTATTGGTTGACAATGGAGTCTGACTGTTGCAAATATGTGAAGAAATGCCATAAGTGTTAGATATACGCGGATAAGATTCATATTCCTCCGACACTTCTGAATGTGATTTCATCACCATGGCCCTTCTCCGTGTGGGGAATTGACATGATTGGCATGATAGAGCCGAAAGCCTCAAACGGTCATAGATTTATTCTTGTAGCAATTGATTACTTTACCAAATGGGTTGAAGCGGCGTCATATGCAAATGTGACCAGGCTAGTGGTTGTGAAGTTTATCAAGAATCAAGTCATATGCCGTTACGGTGTGCCAGATAAGATCATTACTGACAATGGATCTAACTTGAACAACAAGATGATGAAAGAGCTATGTAGCGAGTTCAAGATTGCACATCACAATTCTTCTCCTTATAGACCCAAGATGAATGGGGTTGTTGAAGCTGCTAATAAGAACATCAAGAAGATTATCCAGAAGATGGTTGTTACGTACAAAGATTGGCATGAGATGCTGCCATTTGCTTTACATGGATATCGTACGTCTGTCCGCACTTCAACAGGGGCAACCCCTTTCTCTCTTGTTTATGGCATGGAGGTTGTGCTCCCAGTAGAGGTGGAGATCCCATCAATGAGAGTCTTGATGGAAGCCAAGTTGACTGATGCTGAATAGGTTCAAAGTCGTTATGACCAGTTGAATTTGATAGAAGAGAAGAGGTTGACTGCCATGTGCCATGGTCAGTTATATCAGCAAAGAATGAAGAAAGCCTTTGACAAGAAGGTCAAGCCTCGTGTGTTCCGAGAAGGTGACCTTGTGCTCAAGAAAGTCTTGTCTTTCGCGCCCGATTCCAGGGGCAAGTGGACTCCAAACTATGAAGGTCCATATGTTGT
This sequence comes from Lathyrus oleraceus, assembly GCF_024323335.1. Taxonomy (NCBI): domain Eukaryota; kingdom Viridiplantae; phylum Streptophyta; class Magnoliopsida; order Fabales; family Fabaceae; genus Lathyrus; species Lathyrus oleraceus. Next base: position 121,715,913 of record NC_066579.1, read on the forward strand.
TAAGAGAGCCTTTTCAGGCGGTGCTTTGATACTTACAACTATGGATGGGGAGGATTTCACTCGTCCTATGAATTCAGATGCAGTCAAGAAATACTTCGCCTAAAAATAAAAACAGAACAGCTCACTAAGTTGAAAACCCGAAAGGGCGGCTTAGGCAAAAATGAGTGTCTCGGTGGATTGAAAACCCGAAAGGGCGATCCAGGAAAAAGTTAGAGACATAAAAAAATGCATATATATCCCGCTAGATTGAGTACCTCACCCTGGGGCAATCTAGGCAAAAAATAGGGATTTGGCAAGTAACTGCATCCTGACAAGACTTTGCTCTACAATTGTCATCCGTCAGAGATTCTCACTCAATCATCATCAACCAAGGCTTCAAATACATCGGATTCAGAATTGGTGGAGAAATGGTCATTATGTTCAATGTAGCCCTTTTCCAATATATATCACCAATTTCAAATTTGAAAAGATCTATGGAGTCTCGCCATTTGCGGATTACCATTCCATCAAATAAATTTGAGCCTTTATCCAATTATTTGCACTCTTATTTATTTCTAATCAACAAATGTTTTGCATGTTTTAATTGAAAAATATCATTGTTTTAATCAAATCTTTCATAAATTGTTTTTAAACAAAGTGAATATTCACAAAGATGAGGGGATACTGAGGATATCTTCAGTGCTCTCCCAAGGATGGTAAGATTCTTGACAGGATGAGACGTTTGTTCATGTTCCTGGCATGCTGATATCCTCTTCCTCCTGAGCCTTTTGTGGTTTCTCTCCCAAGCAGAGTGTTGGAAAGGATTATTCATCCCTCTTTCCTGCAGCAGAGTAGTGATTCTGCCTCCTCAGCAGATTTGATCTCATTGGTAGGACAATATTTGATGACCCCTGGAGACTTCTGATTGGTGGTTGTTCCCCACAGAGTTCCATGATCCCCTCTGATAATTTCCCCAGTAGAGTGCTTCCATGGCGGATTTCATTTGTATGACGACTTTGCCCCAGTTGGAGTGACTGATGTTCATCCCCTGCAGAGATCTTTGAAGTCCTGGATTTCTCTCTTGAGATGTAGTACCGGATGTTTGTGTACTTGCTCATTGGACCTGTTTGTGTTTGAAATGTCATGTTTGTCAGCATTCATCATAGATGAACCATGCATATTGCCTAATTAATAACATTCAAATATTCATGACGCATTATTTGCCATATATCTCTGTTTGTTATCTCATGTTTGAGGGTATTATTTTCCCCAAGCAAATGTTGGCGATTGATCTCTCCATATAGAGTCAGCCCCATAAGCAGAAAATATTTATCCTTCCTTCCATATTCCCCACTGAGTTATATCCTCGTGGATGTTGGTTGTTTCTGTTCCCTCCCAACACATATATTGGGATGGAATTCCCCATTGAGTTATATCCTCATAGGGACAAGCTTTGTTTCAGCGTGCCTATCTAGTTTGATCCTAGACTGGCCCCTTTTGGCTGTTTCTTGTACTCCCCTGTGGCGTAAATAAATGATTGCTCAGAAACCAGTAATCATTCATCTTATCCCCGGCGGAGTCTGTGGTTTTCTACCTTTTTACTGGTAGTTGTAAACCCTATTTTTATCCCCTGGAAGAGGTAACTGTTTTGCTCATCCTAATGGATGAAGGTTACTTTTCCGTGGTTTTATACCCAGTATTCGGTAGATGTAATCCCCTACTTGACGGTTATCTTTATCCAATATTCGGTGTTGATATTCCCTTATCTTTTAGATAATTTCTCTAATCAAGCAATTTATCCCCAGCAAGTCATCTCTTGTCTACCCTTTGTTGTTGGTGACGATTGGTTCTCCTCTGGATTGGTCATCATTATATACCTAGTATTCGGTATCCCGATGTCCTTTCTTTTCGGTCGATTTATCCTTTATTTACCTAGTAGCCGGTTGCGGATAATCTTACATGCGAGTATGTTATCTACGTTCTGACGGTAATAGATGACATATCTCATGCACTCTTTGGTCGAAGCCTTTTGTTCTTCCCCAGTCGAGTAAGATTTGTATCCTTTTTTGGAATCGAATGCCCATCCTGTAAATCGAGTTTGCTTTTTCAGCTCTCCTTTCGGATGATGAGTCTCTTGGAAATATTCCCCAATTCACGCTTTGGTTGGTCACCTATTATATGCCCAGTAACCGGTATCCCTGGTGTTCCTTTCCACCCTGCTCCCTAGTATAACTTTTTTGTCCCCTGCGGAGTCAGATTTTCCTGAGCCGAAGTATACCTTTTTAGGTCTTCCTCAGATGATTTCGGATGTTTGATATCTCTCACCCTTATACCGGTCTTAGATATTCATTCTTCCCGAGCATGATGTATCTCTCGCCCTTATACCGGTGTTCAGATCACATGTCTCTTTGAGCTTATTACCCAGTAACCGGTAATACCTCATCCCGTTGCTTCCTCGGAGGAGTCTTGTTTAGGTGTTTCCCTAGCAAAGTCCCTTAGTGGATTCTCCCAGCCTGAGTCCGGATTTTTATCCGAAGTATCCATTATGGATAATTTTTCTTGTATTGGCATATTCCCCAATACAAGCATCTTTGAGTCAGCTCGAGTCTTTCCATTGATTTATTTTCATGGAATTCCTCTCGTGTCTCCCAGCAAGTCTTAAGTTGTGGCATGCTCACGCATTTTATTCCCTTTCTTGTCCCCATAAGAGTCCCAGAGTCTCTGTCCCATGGAGTGAATTACTCACATGGATTGTCAGTTTCTCCTGATTTCTTTTCTTCTTTGTGGACACATATCTCCACAGAGTATTACCTTTTGCATACATACATTTGCATCATGAGGTCTCTTAGGGACCAAAATTCGTCTCTCTATTATTATTTAAGCCCATTCTACCTCGTCGAGACGAAGATTTTAACCTTCACTTCTCCGGCTAGAATGACCTTAAATAGGGGCATCTGTAAGACCCCAATTTTGTCCCTAAGATCCCTCATGGCATCATAACATTGCATTTGCAAAGCCTCAAGGATCATGTGCATCTTGGTTCCCTTTGCCTTTGGATGGGACTCCTTGTGAGTGGTTTGAGATCACCAAGCATGCTTGAATTGTATATTATTGCTTTTCTTATTTTATCTACTAACCAAAAGCACAAAAATATGTCACTAACATTTCTTGTTTGTAGCTTGAGCAATCACAAGGTCAAAAGCTTCTAGAAGATCCTTTGTGCAAAGATATGGCCAAGTGAGGATGAAAGCAAGCATGGTAATGGTTCCCAAAGCTCTCATTCATCAAATATGCCTCCCTAGTATCTCAATTCATCATTTTTATCAAAGCAAGTCAAAGGGTTTGAGGTTTGTTTCTCAAGGAAACCCTAATTCATTTGTGTACCAAGTGTGCCTTGCTCATGAAGCAACCTTAACCCATGATCAAATACAATCAAGGGAAGTTCTTTAATTCATCATTTCATGCATATTTGAACTTATTTGAGTGTCCTCAATCATCAATTCATTAAGATATGAGTTATGGACTTCAGACGTTGATCAGTCAATTCATCTGACTAGTTAGAAATGCACCGAGACCTAACTTTTTATGTGTTAGTCAAATGGAGATTATCCCAAACGAAAAAATGTTCTTAAGGACAATATGAACAACTTTCATGTTCATAAAAAATTTATTTGAATCTTGGAAGGTCATCATCCATTCCAAGACATTATAGGTCATTTTGACTAAAACCCTAATTTTGGGTCAACTTCCCAAGAACATAACTCATTCATTTTTTATGATTTTGAGGTGGGATCAAATTCATTGGAAATTTTAAGATGTCCACTTCAAATGTTATGTTTAACAAAGTTTCATAATCTCAAAGGAAATACATGTGATAATGCAAAACATTATAGGTCAATTTGGACCAAATGCATTGAAAGGCAAAAAAGCCCAACTTCAAATGCCCATAACTCTTTCATCAAAAATCCAAATGATGAAAACTTTAAGTCCATTTTGATTGTCTTGAAAAGCACTACAACTTTGGTGTTGGAGGGTTTTCCATTTTAGGCTTTCATCATCAAAACAGAGGGGCTTGAAGTTGGTCCAATTTGGCAAAAGTCTCAAAGGCATGTTTTGCACTATAAACTTCATGGTCTGTTTTCATAAATTTCCACACTTCAAATGAGTTTTTGGCCAACATAACATTTGTTCCTTATGTCAAGACCTTTCCAACCATTACCCACATGCCTATGTTTCAATTTTTCAAGTGGCATTTTCAAAGAGATGAAGTTTTAGGCTCATTAATGCATAACATGTTGAAACTCATTGCACAAGCCATTGCCTTGCCAACTACACGTCCATTTCAAGTTGTTTGGTCATTAACATGCAAATGCAATTGAGTTTGGGCCTTCTACATGATCATGCAAGCCCATGCAAGGAAAATCCACTTGCCATGCACACGAGAAAACTCACTTCTTCAGCCAATTCCAGCTATAAATAGAGGTGCATACCTCCATCATAAACCAACCTGAAGGCGCCTGAAATGCTGCAAGATTGAATCCCTAGCCATACCTAAAGGAACTAGATCATTTCTCTCCAAAAATTCATATCTGAAATTCAATTGCATTTGGTTGAATTTTCAGATCTAAAGTTCCTAAACCTTCATCATATGATCCATTGAACTTCTGTTTTGCAAAAGGAACCAAGGAAAGGAGCTCAAAACTTCACACTCCAAAGGTATGGTTCAAGTGGTTTTTGTAACACCCTTCTAAATACCCCAAATTATTATAATTAAAATAACAATATATTCATCAGAGTAATTATGCCCCGAAGGGTGTCACACAATCATTTCACAAAATTATCAAAATGTCCTGTCATGCTCATTTATTTAATCAAAATAAGGTTCTTTTGCATAATTCGCAGCAGAATAAAATTCAACCCAATGTAAAACATGTAACACAATACATGTAAATCATCAACAACCAATATCGAATCAATTAAGACATCCCCTCCCGATGTTACATCTATCAGAGCATGACCCATAAGAACTACTCTAGACTCCAAGCATTAGCTTCTATTCAACTCATTTCTCGTTACCTGAAAAATAGGTGTAAGGGTGAGTTCCTCAATCAATATAACAAGCATTATAGAACAACATGTAATGCTAAGTAATTAACACATTAATTCACCCTAACCAGACTACACACTCAGCAACGGCAGTATCCGTTCAAACATCATATTCAACAATAACATATAGCATATATATAATCTCAACCATACTCAACATCAACAACACAACACACAACACACATATAATACTGGAATACATCCATTCATATTATATGCCATACATTTATTATGCAATGAGACTCTATGCATGCGGTACCGACTATTTGTGAACATATAGTTCAACCTCACCGTCCAAATCCAGGCACGGCTACCAAGCTCACTAGTCCCACTCATTTGAGACATAGTGACTCACTCACTAATTCCTCACCATGGGAATTAGCTACCACCCCAAATGGGCCATGAAATGCACGCTACTCACCTAGCATGCAAACAATCAACAACAGTCCAATAATTACTAAACTCACTAATTCCTCACCATGGGAATTAGCTACCACCCCAAATGGGCCACAATGTGCAAGCTAATCACCTAGCAATTGCAACATCACAACGAATTCAGAATAGACACATGCTCACACTCTAGCCACAAAACAGTCTATTCACAAATGCATACACAACTGATACAATCACAGCATCATGCATACCAACACACATCAGGAAAATCACACACCACAGCTAGATCGCCAATCACCAGTTTATCTTTAGCCTCCAAAGTCGCTAACAGCATAAACAACTCTGCCCCATCTGCTACTTCCTCATTCACTTGCCTTGCTGATAGAAACAAACTCTTTCCTTCCTCAATCTCAGGGAATATCACTGTCTTATTAAAACAGTTGATAGAAACTCGGTTAAACACCAACCAGTTCATACCCAGAATAACATCAATCTGCACTAGCGGAAGACACACAAGGTCTATCCCAAAGTCCTTACCAAAAATACTCAAAGGGCAACTTAGACAAACTGAAGTAGTAGTTACTGAACCCTTCGCAGGAGTATCAATCACCATACTTCCAAACATCTTAGATATCTCTAACTTAAGTTTCACAGCACAATCCAAAGATATAAAGGAATGAGTAGCACCAGTGTCAATAATAGCTACAAGAGGAAAGCCATTAATATAACACGTACCTCGGATCAAACGATCATCTGCAGAAGTCTCAGAACCTGATAAAGCAAAAACCTTGCCTCCTGACTGATTCTCTTTCTTCGGCTTAGGACACTGTGGACTGATATGACCCAACTCTCCACAGTTGAAACAAGTCACAGTCTTCAACCGGCAATCTGCAGCTAAATGACCACCTTTTCCACACTTGAAACATTTCTTCTCATTACTGGTACACTCATGGATACGATGTCCAGCCTGACCACATCTGTAACACTTAGCAGGAGCACTAGAGTCTCCCCCACTAGGCCTCTTCATCCCACTCTGTCTCTGAAAACCTTTGCCAGCTGCATACGGTTTTCCACGGTCATTCTGACTCTTACCTTTCCTATCAACCCTTTGCTGATAGCTCTCTGCTCTAGCCTTGGAATCCTGTTCGAAAATCCTGCAACAGTCAACCAAATCAGAAAACACTCTAATCCTTTGATACCCAATCGCCTGCTTGATCTCGGGACGCAACCCGTTCTCAAACTTCACACATTTAGAAAATTCTCCAGCAGCCTCACTATAGGGAGTATAATACTTTGACAGCTCTGTGAACTTAGCAGCATACTCTGTAACAGACTTGTTACCCTGCTTCAATTCCAAGAATTCTATCTCTTTCTTCCCTCTAACATCCTCTGGAAAATACTTCCTCAGGAATCTCTCCCTGAACACAGCCCAAGTGATCTCAGCATTCCCAGCAGTTTCCAACTCAGTGCGGGTAGCAACCCACCAATCATCAGCTTCTTCTGACAGCATATGCGTACCGAACCTGACCTTCTGGTTATCGGCACACTCAGTCACTCGGAAGATCCTCTCAATCTCCTTCAACCACTTCTGAGCACCATCTGGATCGTATGCTCCCTTGAACATTGGAGGATTATTCTTCTGGAACTCACTCAGTTGACGAGCAGCTCCCATTCCCACAACATTCGGATTTCCTCCAAGTACTCCAGCTAGCATACCCAGAGCCTCAGCAATCGCAGCATCATCTCTACCTCTTCCAGCCATCTCTATTCTGAAAACCCAAACAAGCTAAACAAATAAGTACTGATAGGGTTACACAACGCCTATCCCGTACAGGGGAAACAGAATAACTACGACTCGACACGACCGACTATGCTCTGATACCACTAATGTAACACCCTTCTAAATACCCCAAATTATTATAATTAAAATAACAATATATTCATCAGAGTAATTATGCCCCGAAGGGTGTCACACAATCATTTCACAAAATTATCAAAATGTCCTGTCATGCTCATTTATTTAATCAAAATAAGGTTCTTTTGCATAATTCGCAGCAGAATAAAATTCAACCCAATGTAAAACATGTAACACAATACATGTAAATCATCAACAACCAATATCGAATCAATTAAGACATCCCCTCCCGATGTTACATCTATCAGAGCATGACCCATAAGAATTACTCTAGACTCCAAGCATTAGCTTCTATTCAACTCATTTCTCGTTACCTGAAAAATAGGTGTAAGGGTGAGTTCCTCAATCAATATAACAAGCATTATAGAACAACATGTAATGCTAAGTAATTAACACATTAATTCACCCTAACCAGACTACACACTCAGCAACGGCAGTATCCGTTCAAACATCATATTCAACAATAACATATAGCATATATATAATCTCAACCATACTCAACATCAACAACACAACACACAACACACATATAATACTGGAATACATCCATTCATATTATATGCCATACATTTATTATGCAATGAGACTCTATGCATGCGGTACCGACTATTGTGAACATATAGTTCAACCTCACCGTCCAAATCCAGGCACGGCTACCAAGCTCACTAGTCCCACTCATTTGAGACATAGTGACTCACTCACTAATTCCTCACCATGGGAATTAGCTACCACCCCAAATGGGCCATGAAATGCACGCTACTCACCTAGCATGCAAACAATCAACAACAGTCCAATAATTACTAAACTCACTAATTCCTCACCATGGGAATTAGCTACCACCCCAAATGGGCCACAATGTGCAAGCTAATCACCTAGCAATTGCAACATCACAACGAATTCAGAATAGACACATGCTCACACTCTAGCCACAAAACAGTCTATTCACAAATGCATACACAACTGATACAATCACAGCATCATGCATACCAACACACATCATTAACACGTTTTATCACAAAAGCATATCATATCATGCCACATAATCAAACACAGTATTAGCTCACTCTACTAATACCTATACCACTCAAAACAACGGGAAATGATCCCTATCACATCATGCCTCAGCTAAGTCGCATCACTCAGCCTAAACAACCAAAAACTGCACAACAGTAGCACAGAAAATCACAATTCTGCCCATACGCGTATTGCCTCTTCCATACGCGTATTGCCCAAACCTGGCCAAACCCATACGCGTAATGCCCACTCTCATACGCGTATTGCGCATTTCCTCGCCCAACTCATACGCGTATCACCTATCCCATACGCGTATGCTACGCGTATCAATCCCCTATTACGCGTACCAACAGAGACCATTTTACGTTCAAAATATCATCTTTTCCACTCATACGCGTAAAGCCTCCTCCATACGCGTACCAGCCAGCTCATACGCGTATTGCCTAGTGCCATACGCGTATGACCAGAAACCAGAACTCTCAGATCTGCTATGGCTTTCTCTGTTACGAAACCTATCCGATCCAACCTTCCACAGTCCAAATTACACAAAATAATCGTCCATATCATCTACACGAATCATATCCTATTCATCTTCACCAATCCTAACATTGTCTCTTCTAATTCCTACGAATTCTTTTCAATTATCATCCAATTTCATTCATCCAATATTTCACAAATTCATCAATCTAATCAGAGGTACAACCAATGGTTATCACTACCCAGTACATATTATCATATAATACCCTTTAACCGATGATAAACCCCCCTTACCTGAGTTAATCCGGCAGCTTCCGAGCTCCAAGCTTCTCCTTCCTTCAACCTTCGTTCTCTGGCTTTTTGCCCTTTCTGCCTCTTTTCCCTTTTCACGTGAAATTAACCTTTTTACCAAAAATGGGATTTTTCTAAATTCCAACTTATATATTATTCCAATAAATAATTATCCCAATAATTATTATTCCAAAATAATAATAAAATAATAATAATCCAAACTTCCAATTATTCAATTAAATTAATAAATAAAATATTAATTTAAATTAAATAATTAGCTTAGTTTAATTGGGGTGTTACAGTTTTTGCTTCGAATCTCTTTGTTCCTTGATCTATTTTCCTGGCCAATGTGTTTTCTAAAGTCCTCACTGGAGAGGCAAGCCAGTGGTGGCTTTGATTTTGTGTTTGGATGAACTTCAGTTTATGTACCTGAATCTTCCAGCTCAGATTTCTTATTCTATAGAAAGATTGAGTACAATTCAAGGTTACAGGGGTGATGTACATCACCCCAGCTTTAATTTGGTATATGGATCGTGCATTTTAATGAAGGTTTGAAAACCTGCATATCTTGGCCGGAGCGGTGAGTCTCTCCGGAGAAGACGGTGGTTTCCACCACCGTCCCCACGTGGATGAGCTATGGACCATTGGATCTCATTTCCAGATTTAATCCCAGCCTTTGGATGTTATGACTTTATTAAATGCTTTGTGTTTCGCTTTGACTGGAGCCTACCATGAGCGTGCGCATGTGGAGCGTCTGATCAGCCACGTCAATTAATGAGGCTTGATCAGACGCCTCTCCTTTTTTCTGATTTTCTTAATTTCCATTTTATTTCTTTTATTTCATTAAACTTCAAAAATTCATAACATCTTCATCTTTAATCCAAAAAATATGGGACCAATTGCATTCTTCTCCATTTAAATTCTAGTTTCTAAAAATGATTTTTAATATTTTTTATTTCATCATTTGATATTTTTTGTGAATTTTCTCTTTTCTGGTTATTTTTAATTCATTTTAAATAGTTTCTAATATTCAAAAAATACAAAAATATTTTCCCAACCTCTTTGAATGATGATGGATCTATGAAAAATATTCTCATCAATTTTTTAATTGATTTGAGATTTATTTGAGATTTTAGTTCAATTAGGTCATTTTTATTCATTTTTAATTGGTTAAAAATAGTTTCTGACTTTTAAAAATGCTGAAATTTTTTGTCAAACTTTGTTTGACCTTGTTGAACTTAGGATAAATCACTTGGACTTTTCAAAGTTGATTTGAAGTGATTTTGAAGTTTAACCTTTCTTAAATATTTTAATTCAAGTTTATTTTAAATATTAAAAAATGGCAAAAATATTTTATTCATTTCTTGACTTCCAATCTTCATCTCACTTCTGTTTTTGGTTGTTTGACCATGATCCTCAATGTCATTGTTGATTGGTACATTGCATTTCATTTAATGCACTTTATTCATTCCATTTCCATTATCCATCTTCTTCTTCTTTTTTTTCCTTCTTTTTGATCAATGAGTTAAAGGTTGATAAGTTAGCATTGATTAGGGAGACTTAATCTTCCTTGATTCAAATCTAATTCATCTTGATCAATTGATCAAATGAATGGCTTTGCATTAAGGATAGGTTGTTTCCTAAATCATGCAAAGGACTTAAACCAATACAAGATCATTTCCCATTTTCTTTTTGGCATGGCAAGTTGTTGGAACTTGGTTCACTAATCAAGACTTCTAACTTGTGTTTTTGCCTACATTATTATTGACCGGCCTCAGATAGTTGTGACTTCTACATAAGTCCAATTACGATTGCTTAACATAGCGCTAAATTTGCCTTATGGCACACTAACTACTAACTATTAACCATTAACATTTACTTTTTGCACTTTACATTTATGCAATTTATTATTCTTGTACATATTATTCATTTGCTTTTTCCTTTGCTCATTGGAGCACATGTTTATGTTAATGCCATTTGTCTTTTCCTCACTTGAGCATATAATTGTGTATATATCTTTTGTGCTTGTGTTTGGTTTGTTTGTTGAGAACCAAATGCAAAAGAATTGGACAAAATGGACTTAGATATTAGGGCCTTACCCAAGCAAAATGGAGTTTGAAGGGCAACTAGGCCTCATGCCTTTAGAGTGCTTAAATGTCAAAGAGCAACTAGGCCTCATGCCTTTAGAATGCTTAATGTTGAAGATGACTTTGAAAGGACCAAATTCTAAACTCCTTCTTGTCCATTCTTTGCTTGTTTTATAGAACCTTTTGATGTATGTGTTCTTGTGCTAGGGATTCCAACATTGAGCCAAATTGAGGAACCATTGCCATGAGCTTCTAAGAGAGAGAGATCCAAGATACATTGAGGAACTTTCCAAGAGCTTCATTTGATTGTTGATTGCTTGAGTTTACCATTATTGTGATTGCTTATTCTAAAGGATGGGAGCTACTTGGATCATCAATATGATCTCAAGAGAGGAACTCCATTTGTGGTTTTGTTTCTTATCCCTCACCTCTTGTATTGCTTAGGACTTTAGCCATTCTTCTTCTTCTCTCCACTCTAACCCAAGCCAAAACCTTTTGTGCAAACATTTAACATTTGTTTTCAAACTTTAGAAACCTAAGCCTTATGCTTTTGATCTTCAAACTTTCTTTTCATGATACTTATTTTGAATTGAATCTTTAAGTCAACTTGGACCATTTTGTAAATACTTTTCATTGGTAAATATAACCCATTCAAATATCTTTTTGTGGTTTCAATGGCCACTTGCTTAATCAAAACTTTTCATAACCTTTAGCTATTAGGTTTGAGTTATCCTTGAGGTAGACGTAATACTCTCCTATATCCTTAGTGATGGACAATGAGTCTTCCATGCTTATTATAGGGTTAACCCCTCACTAGCATGTTAAAGCTATCCTCACATGGTGGATTTGTGGTTTTGGGATTGAGTTTTCTCCCTTGGATAACAAAAGACCTTAAGGCTTTTGGACCAGTCAATTCACCAACTCATTTTGAGATTTTTACCCCGATTTACGAGGTTTTGATCCTAATCTTTTTTAAGATGGTACGTAGGCAATGGGTTCATCCATTCAAACACAAAATATAAATAAATTTGTATATTCTTCTCTCATCTCTTCAATCATGTTTGCACAAATAAATTTTCACAAAATACCAACCTTACAACAAATGTGAAAAGGGCTCCCTAGGAGTACCTAGGATGTTTTGGGTGCTTAAAACCTTCTCATTGCATAACCAACCCCCTTACCCAGATCTCTGACATTTTTACTAGTTTTTGATTCGATAAAACTTTTAGGTTTTTGTTCGCTTTCTAACCATTCCTTTGGATAAATAGAAGCGCGGTGGCGACTCGACTTGTATGGTTTACCTTGGATTTAGTCAATATCTCTAGTGGTAACGAATACCCCGCTACAGAAAAGTGGCGACTCTGCTGGGGAAATGCATTTGCCTAATGGGTTTTGCCTACTTTTCATATTGTGTTGTATTGTATTGTATATTGTTTTGTGACATATTTTTGTGCAATTTGGGATTACTGTATTGTATGTAATGATTGAATTGCTTGAATATTAATTCCTTGTATGCTTGGTGATCTTTGTGAGATGAGTTCTATACCCGAACTCGAGTGCACTTAGGATAGGAGAATGGCATAGTCTTGTTGACTTGTGTGGAGTTATTCCTTAGCAAGTTGACTTGCAAGTCCATTCACTTGGTGGAGGTCATGTTGGGATCAATAATGTCACACAAGTAGTTGTGGTTAGACATTACTCTTTCCAATATAGACCTTAGAAGCCAAGGTCCTTAGTTTACCAAGCCCATCTTGGCCTATTCTTAGGATGTAGTGCGAAAGTCGTTCAAGTGTAAGATTTGATACGATTGTTACATCATACTACACTCATAAGAGTCTCTCTTGAGAATATTTTTGGAATACGAGTAGTTGTTTCTCCGATAATATCCGAAAGATGGGATGATGACTATGGGAACCACTTATAGAACATGTTTGGCAGGTTTAAACCCTAGTACACTCCCTTTGGGTGGTTCTTAACCGAGACTCCATGCTCATGACTTGCAACAAACCCTTGATTCGTGGTTGATCCATTCATGTATCCTTAATATCAATGGAATTTGGGTGTTGATAAGGTGTAGACCATAATCCACCAAAATGGATGATTGATATTAAGGATGCCATGATCCATCCCATGACCTTTGTTTGGTGTGCTTTGCTTGATCCTTGAGTGTGATTGTTACATTCATGCATTCATGCACCCATTTGCATCCATATCATCAAAATAATAAGAAAATTTTCAAGGAACTTAAGAGGTCTATTTGCAAATTTTCATACTTGGAAAGACAAAGAAGGAATACGAAGAAGTACAGCTTCAGACAACCAGATTTGAAAGAGCTAAGGATTTTGACATCCTATGTATTAGATCCTTTGGGTTTCAAGGCTCGTTTTGGGAAGCTTCTTCCTCTTCTGACTACTCAGGTGGATGAAGGGTTGATGAGTGTATTGGTGCAGTTTTATGATCCTTTGTACCATAGCTTCACATTTCCGGATTTTCAGCTTTTGCCTACGCTTGAGGAGTATGCCTACCTTGTGGGTATACCTATTCTAGACCAGTTGTTGTTCAGTGGCTTGGAGAGTATTCCTACTTCTCGAGAGATTGTTGATCTGTTGCATATAGATGAATCTCTGGTTGGTGCTCATATGACTACCAAAGGTGGAATTCAAGGTCTCCCTTCTGAGTTCCTCATTGCTCAAGCTACTGTGTATGGGAAGGCCATGAGTGATGACGCCTTTGAGGCCATATTTGTACTTCTCATCTATAGGTTAGTGTTATTCCCCAACATAGACAAGTTTGTGGATGTGAACGCTATTAGGAATTTTTGCTACTCTTAATCCCGTTCTGACTCTGTTGGGTGACACTTATTTTTCTTTGCATATGAGGAATGCAAAGGGTGGTGGTGCCATTGTGTGCTGTTTTCCTCTATTGTATAAGTGGTTTATTTCTCACTTACCGCAAACGGTCGCTTTCAAGGAGAATAAGGGATGTCTATGGTGGTCCACGAGACTTATGTCTCTCACTAATGATGATATCTCTTGGTACAACCGTGTGTATGATGGTGTGCAGATTATCGACTCTTGTGGCGAATTCTCCAATGTACCTCTTCTTGGTACATGTGGTGGGATTAACTACAACTCTATTTTGGCACGTCGTCAGCTTGGGTTCCCCCTAAAGGATAAACCCAATAACATTCTGCTAGAGGGTGTGTTCTTTCAGGAGGGTAAAGATCCCCAAGGCTTGAAAGCTAGGATGTCCGAGCTTGGCGCAAGATTCATAGGAAGGGAAGGAAGGAGCTAGGCCCGAAGAACTGTGTCGCTTTGGAGCCTTACACTGCTTGGGTTAGGAAGAGAGCGTCTGAGTATCTCATGCCTTACGAGTATCCGAGAACTACATCTTTGGTCATGGTTGGGCCATCAACCCTCCCTGATCAAGGAGTAGAGGAGTTGAGAGATGAAGATTGTTCACGTGCTTGGATCCGCGAACGTGAAGAGTTGCTTCAGCAGATTAAGGAGAAGGATGCTTTGATTGAGTTTCTTGAGCATCAGGTCATTGACGATCCTGATGATGCATGGACTTCTCTACTTCCTCAGTCTTCTAGGTTCTAGAAGAGGAAGTACGATCGACTCGCCAAAGAGAAGGCAGATATGGAGGCAGCCTATGAGGAGGATGTGAAGAGGCTTCGTGCATCTTATCTTCCTGTGTCCCGAGCTTTAGATGATTGTTTCTACGGATCCATAGGAGATTATTTTCCTTTTCTCTTATATGTATCTTGGTTACCAATGTTGTAACTTCTTTGGTGTAAAAATATATTTTCCAGATATTATCGATAAGATGTTTCCATATGTGATACAAATATAATATTTCCCAATCTTGCAAACAGAACTCTAAAGTTCCTCTGAAATAAAAACAAATCATATGCACAAGCATTGCATGCATCATGTGCATAAGTAGGTTTTGCTCCAGACTTCTTGTCTTATTGGTCTAACTCTGTGCTCTTCATTTATTTTGAAGACAAGCTGAC